>NW_026000211.1:12813575-12837785 GCF_001458135.2 Marmota marmota marmota | reverse complement strand
CCGGATCCGCTGGCCTCTGGCACGGTGGCCTGGAGTCTGCCTTGGGAAGTGCCACTTTCTCTACCGTGACAGTTCTCCCGAGTGCACAGAGGGGTTCTGCTGTGTGGGACGGGGAGAAGGGACTGGAGACGGGGTTCGCGGCCCTCCCTTTTCCCGCTGCGGTCGGCGAGGACTTCTGTGGGGTCTCGGGTGGGGGTGGGGGCCGCTCGTCAGACCCGCTGCAGACCCAGCGGCTGCAGCTGCTATGGAGGGGAACAGCCATTTTAATCAAGCATTTGTTCCGGCGCTCACCGGCCCGGTGCCGCACACCCTCCCACTCCGGCGACTGAGGGGCCGCCGGGCGGGGACTGAGCAGTGAGCGCCGGGCCCTGGCCGGGCTCCGGCTGATTAGCGGGGCCTGGCTTTTCCCTACCCCTACGGCCCCCCACCCCCTGAGAGCAGATGCATTGGAACGTGCTGGGGGGAGGGGGCGAGAGAGGGCGGCGAAGGCGTACTCGGAGAGGTCCCTCCCTCCCGGCTCCAGCTCGAGGCTGGGCTCTGGAGTGGAGCACTCAGTTCCCCGCTCCCGCCCGGGGGGAAGTTCCGGGCTGTCCGAGGCCGCAGTCTTTTCCCAGCTCTTTCTGACAAATGGTTAAAGAGGAGGGGTCCCCCGCAGGGAAAGGTGGAGAGGGGTGTGTGTGTGGCGGGGAGGGCCCCCGATGTCTGTGGGCGGGGCCTGTGGGCATGACGTAGGACCTGGGAGGGGCGCGAACGCGCGCGCTCCCGCTGGCCTCGAACATGGCTGGTGGCTAGAGGGGCGGACGACGCTGACTGCTTAGAAGAGATCCGGGCCATGAGAGGCATTAGTTGGGCCCTAACAGTTAGTCAGCGGGGCTGGCGATGTGTTTGTTATGATGTTTCGTTTTTCTTTTTCCCACCCAATGAATCGACGGGGACGCTGCTACTGGGACCATCGCTGACCCTGGCTCCGCGTAGGTTCCGGGCCAGTTGTCACTTCCGGGCCCCTGAAGGAAGTGGGTTGGTTGGCTGGGCAACCGCTTTGGCGTCTCTTCACTTCTGGGTTCCTCCTCTGCCAAATTTTGAGTGATGAGGCAAAAACCATCGTTTATAGTCGAAAAAGTTAGTACAGGGAATTAACCTTTCTTACAGATAGTGTCTATCAGCAGCCCTTCGCCTGCAACTAGCGGGGAGACGTTTAAGTGGTAGATGTTTTGCATTAGTAACCTTGAATCAAGGAGTATTCAGACTTAATGTGGAAATAGCCAGACGATGGACCTTAAAGATAACTTCGTGGACCCATTCTGTTTTTCTAGACACTTCACTAATCCTGTGACTTAAGGAATCCACCTCTGTGGTGACAGGTTTTTTTTGTTGTTGTTGTTGTTTTGTTTTTGGTCTATAGCATGTTGGAGCATTTAAGTGTCTCAGTATGTAAATTTATCTTCTGAATTCGTGCGATTGTTGGAGGAATACTGATTGCTTATAGTATGGCTGTTGCTGCACTAGGCCTAGAACTTATGAAGTAAAACTCATTTTACAGATAAATTAAAATTTACAAAGTGACCAGATCGAGGTTATTTTTTTCCAAAGCTGGCTAGAGCCCATCCTTCTTTTTGGACTTAAACTTTTTTTTTTTTTTTTTTAAATCAAAGCGGTCCAATACTATTTTCTACAGTTACGGAGGACAAGCGTGAATGGTAACCTAGAAAGAAGACATGTGTTTGAGAGTTTACTGGGTGCGGTGGTGCACACCTATAATCTCAGCCACTTGGGAGGCTGAGGGAGGAGGATTGCAAGTTCAAGACTAGCCTCAGCAACTTAGTGAGGTCCTAAGCAGCTTAGACACTATCTCAACATAAGAAAATTTTAAAAGGCTAGGGATGTAGCTCAGTGGTTAAAGTGTCTCTGGGTTCAATCCCCCGTATCAAAAAATTAAAAATAAATTGTATTTCTTTTTAAAAAATTTCTTAAAAATAAAATGGGTTAGGATGGGGTACCCTTGGGCTCAATCCCCAATACATCCCCCCCCCAAAAAAAAAGCTCTTCAAATTGAACATTTTTAGTTTTTTGGATAGTAGCACTGATATTTGTAAAGCTTGCACGTTTTTACATTTCTTTAAGCACATGTTTCCCTTCACAAAAGTTATGCTATTTTCAGTTGGGGAGGGACACTATTTAAATTTGTTGACAGGGAGCTCTGCTTATCTGATTATGTATGATTGTCATAAGTTGCTCTTATGAGTAATATAGTAGGGCTTACAAATTGGGAGATAAAAATCTGAGGATTTTTAATAAGATTGTGATGAATTTCAAGATAAAATTTAAAAAGAGTGATACAGTTTTTACTCTATGCACATGGTTGCTCAACTTTCAAAGTTTTGTTTATATACTTTGGCAAATGTTATTGGTTCAGGTTTGATTTTTTTTTTAATTTTTGACTAGTTCTTAAGTATTTTCTAGTTTAGAATATAATACAGCAATTTTTAGTTATGTAAATTATAGGCAACTTATAGAATTTCTCCACCACCTATTTGAGACACTGTCAAAAATTACCAAAGGCCCCATCAAATCGAGAAATAAGAAAACATTTTCACAATTGAATGAAGTATTTATTATGGGATTTGATTATTAGAAAACCTTTATTATTGTTCTAGTAGTCTCATTTATAATTTCTTAGGTAAATAATAACCTTTTAACTAAAATTTAATATTTAATTTCAAGTGCCTTTTGTACAGCCTGTACAAAGTGCTTAAATTATTGGGTCACACAGATCTAGCAAAGTTCAAAGTCTGGGGTTCTTTCCTCTTGAATTTTATTTATCACATGTAGAAGTGATGGCCTCCTTGTGGGTTTGTTGTGGAGATTAAATAAGAAAATATTTACCACACAAAAGAAGCTAAGTCAGTGTTAATTTCCTTTCTTGTCTAAGTAAGAGGTCTTTAAAATGTGAATTTTTATCTCATGTACAATATCATTGTGCAAGTATGATATGTAATTAGCTCCTAATTATTAGATACAGACATTTGAAATGAGGCAATGAGGCTTACCTTTTTTAAAAAAAAATTGTTTTATTGTAGTTGGACAAAATACCTTTATTTTATTTTTATGTGGTGCTGAGGATCGAACCCAGTGCCCCGCATGTGCTAGGCAAGTGCTGTACCGCTGAGCCACAACCCCAGCCCCAGGCTTACCTTTTTTTCTTTTTTTTTTTGTCAGGAAAATAATTTTCTTATTTTTCCTGTAGGGAAATTGCATTCTTAGGAAATTCACTTGCATGCCTAACTGAGCAAATGGAATAGTTATGAACTGTTTTGAAAAATATGGTATACAGGAATGAGTACCCTCAACTCTAGTGACACTTTGTTACATGTCCTGGGTTAAACATTGTCCATCAAGTATTACTAGCTGAAGTTTTCAGGGAGGAGCTAATTTATAAGATTTTTGTTTAATATTTGTTTTGTGTAATCTTACTTATAGACAGTTCCAGTGTGTTTATTTTATTTACTATTTCTGTTCTTTAGATTAATATTGGAATATAAAACAATGGTAGGTATGTAGTGATAATAATAATTGGATTATAAAATAGTGGTATGTCATGTGGTATGATAAATTAATGTTTATTTCTCCACTTCTGCTAGGATAGAACTGTTTCTGATAGTAGTTATATCTGGTTAATATTGTTACAATAAGAAATTGGACAGATTTGAATACAACTAGTCTAAGTAAATTTTTGGTGACCTCTGAAACTATACAGGTTTTTGCATACCTTCTAGTGACTCAGCCATTTTATTTGATTTAAATAAGTGTCCCACTTGCTATGCAACTAAATCAGCAGTTCTAAAAGCTTAGAACCAACTGCTGAGTTATCTACAAAGGCAGAGTGATCTAGTGCTGACTTACTGTAATTTTGTTGTGGCTTGGTCAGTTGATGCCAGAAACAGTGGACCTTCTCTGGAATAGTTTTGATTTGTAGAATTTTTTATGTGATGCTATAATTAAAAAGCCATTAAAACAAAGAGATGGAAGTCTAAAAATTTCCGATGTCTTCTCTGTTTAATAATATCCAAGGATATGATATGAAAAGGAAGGTACCCTGTCTTTCTGGAGTCATGTAGCAAGTCATTGATTGAATTATAAATCCTGTAAATTCAGTTGAGTTGTAATCTGTAACCTACTTCTGGAATTTCAGGTTTTATGGCTAGATCTAGTAAATTTTTATATAGGGTTGTGTTCTGAAGTTCAAATGAAGTGTAGGCAATAAGGTACTATGTAGATTCTAATGTCATACAGTACTCCTATCTATTTAAAACATTTTTGATTACTAGAGACACATCTCTTATCCTTTTAGATGTAGATTAATAACATTAAATTCTTATGTTCTGATTTGATTTCTTCTAAGTATACTTTCATATTGGATAACAAGGTCTTGTATGGGGAATAATGTTTTTTAATGTGTACATACTATAGAGGAGTGGGATTTCATGCCTTAAGTTCTAATTTTCAAGTATTATATGTTAATATTCACTAATGTTCTCCTTTTTCTTTTCCCTTTTTAGAAACATTAAAGGAAATTGATGATGTCTATGAAAAATATAAGAAAGAAGATGATTCAAACCAGAAAAAACGCCTACAGCAGCATCTCCAGAGAGCATTAATCAATAGTCAAGAATTAGGAGATGAAAAAATTCAGATTGTCACACAAATGCTCGAATTGGTGGAAAATCGAGCAAGACAAATGGAGTTACATTCACAGTGTCTTCAAGATCCTGCTGAAAATGAACGAGCATCAGATAAAGCAAAAATGGATTCTAGCCAGCCAGAAAGATCTTCAAGAAGACCCCGCAGGCAGAGAACCAGTGAAAGCCGTGATTTATGTCACATGACAAATGGGATTGAAGACTGTGATGATCAGCCACCTAAAGAAAAGAAATCGAAGTCAGCCAAGAAAAAGAAACGCTCAAAGGCCAAGCAGGAAAGGGAAGCCTCACCTGTTGAGTTTGCAATAGATCCCAATGAACCTACATACTGTTTGTGTAACCAAGTGTCTTATGGGGAAATGATAGGATGTGACAATGAACAGTGTCCAATTGAATGGTTTCACTTTTCATGTGTTTCACTTACCTATAAACCAAAGGGGAAATGGTATTGCCCAAAGTGCAGGGGAGATAATGAGAAAACAATGGACAAAAGTACTGAAAAGACAAAAAAGGAGAGAAGATCGAGGTAGTAAAGGCCATCCATATTTTAAAGGGTTATTTGTCTTTTATATAATTTGTTTACTTTCAGAAAATGTTTTAGGGTAAATGCATAAGACTATGCAATAATTTTTAATCATTAGTATTAATGGTGTATTAAAAGTTGTTGTACTTTGTCTGTGACCTTAATTTTCTGCACTAAATTACCAAATATTTTAAACCAGGTAGTCTTCAGATCACCTGATAAAAGGAGCAGGGAACAGGGAGAGAGTGGTGTGAGCATTATAAAAACTTCACAAACCATGACTATTTCATTTTCACTTAAAACTCCAATGCTACTTTTTTGGGTAAACACAAAAGATTTGCTAGCATTTTAGTTCCATGTGCTCAAAGATTTTTTAGATATAGTTGGATTTATCTGTAAGCATCAAATTATCTTGGGTAATTTAGAATATGAACACTATCCCATTGAGAGCTTCTTTTTCAGCCCCATTTGTTCATACACTTATTAATCTCTAGTCTTCCAGAAATTTAAGGAACTAGAGATGAGAGTATTTTGGGATTCCATGTGGAATAATGTGCTCTTATTAGAGTATTTGCTGCTGTATTTTCCTTAGTAGCATTTTGATACACTGTCAGTAGCCCATTTGTAAATGCCTTGCTGCTTCTTCAAAATAGATACATTTAACCTAGTGTTTAATAAGGAAGTTGTTTAATGTTTTGTTTGTTTTTATTGGGAAAGGTAAGAGTAGTCAGGGTACCAAAAATGCTGCTGTCGGCTCATATTGGCAAAATTTGGGTTAATGTAGTATCATGGTTCAAGGTTGAACAATTTAAAAAATGCATTATAATATTTTCTATGTTACCCACTACTGGAATGCTTAGCCACAGGCCTATCTGGGAAAAGGGCATATATACCAGTCTTTAAATATTGCCGTTCTGTCAAACAGTTGTTTTAAATAGTTTTGCTAGGGGCTATAGTTCATTTCTGTCCCAGTTAGTGATTATACATTATTTTAAATAATAGTGTATTTACCTTCTTAACTTTCTGGTATTGGTGCTGTTTGATGTTTTCATGTTTAATGAACTAATTTCATTATAACAATGCAATTAATAATGTATTTGTAAATTGAATTTTCCAAGATTCTAGTATTTTAAGAGTAAGCATCTTGATGGATATATGTCCATGTGTTTGGAGCAATTTTTGGTTGGGGGGGACAGGAAATTGATTAGTCCTTTAAATCTGTGTAACATACTTTTTATTCCTCATTTCTTCCCAATCTGATGATCTTGATTCTTTTTGATTAACATGTGAAAAATCCTGTCTGCTTGTTTGGAAAAAAAATTGATTTTTTTTCTCTTCTAGTTCTCCTGTGTGACTTTTAGGCATGCCATTTCACCTCATCTGAATGTCAGGTCATTCACTTATAAAATGAGTTAGTTTAAATATCTCCAAGGTTCTTTTGAAATCTATAGTGTTTGCACAGTAGTGAAGGATTTAAATAATGAAATGAGTTATTTTTCTCTTTCATTAATGTTCTCCATTCTTAGTTATGAACAAGAGTTTAAAGGTGAGCTTAGAAATATGCAAATGCAAAATATTTGATTAGGTTCTATACTAAGGGTATTTTAATTGATGACTAGAACCAGTTGATTATCTTACTTCCTAAGCAAGAAATATTAGACAGTATGATTAAGAATTTCTTTTATTGTAACTTTGTCAAGTTGTAAACAAACCCTTTACTGTCTTGAGAATACAGCATTTTTATGGCCTCATTACCAGAATGGAACTATTTAAATTAAATACCAGTATGAGAAAATCTCCCCAAAGCCTTCAGATGTAACTTATATAGAAGTCACCACTTTTAGGACTAGGGATATACCTCAGCAGTAGAGTGCTTGTCTAGCATTCATGAAGCCCTGGGTTCAATTCCCAGTTCCACACCAAAAAAAAATCGCTATTTTTTTCATACAATAATTTGCCTCAGCATATAAGCAGAATCAGACAAACAAAACAAAACAAAAAAATCCTTCCTAATAAAAATGCCCAAGTTTGGATTAGACTTTTAATAGGAAAACAAGCCTGGAAAATCCTGGAAGGTGTGATCTCTTTTAAGATCTAATATTTGAAACAGTGTTCATGAATTTCATTTTGTTTTCTATACCACATGGGAAGTAGAAGACTTAAGGTTGCTTAACATATTTGGGATTTCTTTTGTTAAGTAGTCTAGAATTCATAGTGACTTTACAACCAGTGGTGCCCAAACTTACCTCACATGAAATTACCTCAGGAGCTTCGAAAATACTAATCCCTGTGTTCCAACCCCAGCAATTGTGATCTAAATTGGTGGGGTTGCATTTGGAATGTGGTTTAAGCATTAGAATTTTTGAAAGATTACCATTCTAATTACAGAAAAGTTTTGGAACCAATGCCCCTTTTTGAAAATTTCAGCCTATTGATGAAAACTGATGATGAATTCTCAACATCCAGATTTATGCAACTCTTGAAGAGTTTATCCCCTGCTCCCAACAGTTCCACCACCAGTACCTAAATACTCAGTATTTGAGTGCTTCTTTATGTGTACCAGGAGTTCTTTATTACACAGTTGTGATATAAAAAGAAAAAGCCCTTGCTCATGGATGATACATTCTAGTGCAAGAGTCAGATGTAGTTAATGTCAGGAACTGTTTTTAAAGTGTTAAAGTAAATCAGAGTAAAAGGAAAGGGGGTGGTGAGTATTAATTGTGGTGATTAAAGGTTTCTAAGGAAGTAACCAGAGCTGAGAATAGAAATAAGGAAGGGAGGCAGAAAGGGAGGAGCAAAGCAATCTTGTTGATTTGATTAAAGCAGAGCAATAGAGCAGTGTGAAAGGGGCTAGAAAATGTAGGACAAGCCTGGGTCTGATTTATACTTTAAGATCACTGGATACTGTGTACAGAATTTGTTGTAGGTGGCATATAGGGAAATTGAGGAGACTCAAGTCTTTGCACCAAAAATGTTAGTGGCTAACCAGGGTGGTAGCCGTGGAAATGGTGCTAGTGGTAGGTGCCAGTCTGTGTTTTATTTTATTTGGTTTTTTTGTTTTGTTTTATGTGGTGCTGAGAATCAAACCCAGTGCCTCATGCATGCTAGGCAAATGCTCTACCACTGTGCTACAACCCCAGCCTCTCCAGTCTCTGTTTTATAGGCACAAACAAAAGGACTTAGAGAAAGCAAAGTGATGATAAGGATGACTCTTGGGTTTTTGGCCAGAGGGAAAATGTTAAAATTTGTTTTGTACTTAGGGTCAGATGGCTTTTAGATTTCTAGGGGAATCAGTACAGAGTCCTGTATGTGACAAGTTGGGAGAAGGGACAGGAAATTAACATTTGGGGATTTAATCTATGAATGGAGTTTGAAATCATGTAACTGATGGTGCTTCTCCAATTTTTGTATGTCTGAGTTGCCTCAACATGTTAAAATATGGCTTCCTATTCAGTAGTCTGGTGTGAGGCCTGAGATTCTGCATTTCTATCAAGCTCCTCCGCGACACTAATGCTGCTGTTAAGGAATCAGATTTTGTGTAGCCAAGTAGATGCAGATGAGGGAAGGTGCTCCAGCATATGAATTAGGGAGGAACCTGTAAAGGAGCTTTCTGAGAGCTCCCAGTGAGAGAAACCAGAAAATGGTATATCAGAAACAGAGAAGAAAGTGTTTCAGGAAGGGAGTCAAGAACTTTTTCCAACAAGATAAGCACTGAGAATTAACCACTAAATTGTTGAGTTTAATAAGCTGAAAATTATGGGGATGAAGGCCTGCTTGGAGAAGGTTGTGAGCAGGAAAGGATAAAGTAGTGAGAGCAACTACTGTATAGACAGCTAAGTTTTATAAAAGGTTGTAATGATATTTTTATTCACTTATTCAAATGGTTATCTAAGAAGTGCTTAGAATCTGGAGTGCTAAATTTTGTATCAGAAAATGGCATTGTACTCTTCTCATACCTTCTTTCTTGGTGAAGAGCTGAGGAGGAGAGGGATGTTGGAAGTCTAGCAATTGGAGGTATGTGTGAGGTACCACTTAGAAAAGTAGGAAAGTGGTCAAGGAACACCAGTGGGAACCATGGGTTAGCAGGAGGTGTTGGTCATAACTTCAAATGGGTTGATAACTCAATTATATTGCCAGCATGTAGGTGTGAGAAAAGAGAAACAAAATAACTTGAAATTTCAAAATCCCTACAGTAAGCCAGAAACATTGCATCTCCCTAGACCTCTTTATATGCCCAGTAGGTGGCTTCTGAGGGCTCTGTCCTTATTACCCCTACATGGAACGAAGAGAGGAGTTGGCACACACAAGCCAGACAATTCTGCTCTTTCTGATCCATGCATTTAGACTTAGATGTAATTAAAGATGTATTTTAAGTAAGGTATGTTATTTCGGAATATCCTTCACTGTGATTGCTTAAACTCTGTATGTCAGAAAAACCATAGCTTTTTTATCTCCTGTTACAATGTGAGGGAAGTGCTCTGAACCAGCATTCCAGAGATCTTATCCACTAGCTTAGCATACTGTCTTCCTTGGCCTGCAGTTTTTTAAGTGGGAAAATGAGTGATTTAATATATGGTCATCCTAAAAATGGCTACTTATGCCTGCATATTAGTCTGAAGAAAGAGTTCTCCTGGTCACAAACTTACTACTTGAATAGTTTATAAAGCAATAGCTTCAATTTATGTATGTGGCAACCAGACTTCAAAGCAGAATTTTCTAAAGTTCAGGCACTATACAAAGATCTCAGGGAATATGGCCATTTCCCCATGCCATTTTAATCTTACGTTTAGATACACTACTTTATGCTTTTTAAATTGACTCATTTTTTGATGTAATTTTATTTCAAAAGGGAGCATATCACTTTTAAGTGGAAAAGTAATATCACTTTCTGTGAATAGAAGATTTTCTTAAAATATAATGAAAACCATGCAGAGCTATTAAATTCTAGCTAGGTAGTATTGCCTGTGAAAACCAAGTCCAAACTCTGCCCTTTATTAGGCTTAATGAATAATATTAGGTGAGAGTAAAAGGCATAGACACTAATCAAAAAGCTTTAAAGAGAATTTTCTTGAAAATTATCTTACCTACCATCCTACTCTAGAATAAACACTATAAGCAACAGAAGGTTAATCACTGAAATTTCTTGACTATCTATATAAAGCAAAAATATTAATATTTATTTAAAGGCATATTTAACTACATGCAGATGGATGTTGCCTCTTGAGGTTTTTAAGTAAGGTATGTTATTTTGGAATTTCCATAAGTTACTGACCAGCATTATCAATTACAGTAGTTGACATTATTCTGACCTTACAGGAATTATCTGTTTTTTGATCTGAGAATGAAAAAAATAGTTCTTCCAATGCCTCTGTTTGAGAGTTCAAAGAGATTTCCTGGGCAGTCTTGTCATACCATCACTTTTGGGCCCAGCATTCCAGACCTGAAAAAAATCCCGAGAGTTATCCAGATAACTTCCTCAGTTACCCACTTACTAGTCAATTCTTGATTTGGCAGTCTTAATCATAAAAGCAAAGTTTCTAGTTTCCATATAAATTAATTGAAAATGTCCATATTTGCCATAAACACTGAAGGAATGAGATCTTAAGTATAGCATATATTTTGGATTGTGCATTTATAAGCACTAAAGTGTCTCAGAATTGAAGCGTGTTGGATAAAAGTTGTCCTGACTTAAATAGGTTCTTAAATCCTTTTTGGCATATAGGAGGGCATAAACAAATATTTGATGTCTTCATGCTTGTGACTCAGCACTATGTTATTCTTCAGTAATATCTTTAAATCTTCCTCTAGTCAGGACCATTTGCCTCTATTTGCCGCAGGCAAAATAAATTTGGCTGCTTTTAATATTTTTCATTCTAAAACTGCCTAATAGTTTGCATCCCTCTTCTAGTTTACTGTGTATTAGGAAAACATTGGTTCAAACTTGTAAGTAGCTTAAGAATAAATAGATTATAAGAGAGAGGATCTGGTGCTTGAGTTTTGATGTATGACTTGGGCTTTTCAAAATGTGGGTATTTGTCTATCCTGTTCTTGACTGTGTTCAGAGAGCACTATTTAGCTGTATGCTTATTTTGAATAGCAAGATCTAATTACTTTGACCAGAGACTTTCTTTATATAGTACACTGATCTTAGAAACTTCCCACAAAAAAAACCCAAGTGCTAGAACTATTGGCTGGTTTTCTCTCCAGGTGTTCAGGTTTTAGATTAGCAATGTGGACTCATACTCTCAATGAAAAGTAATGATTTTGGTTCCAAAAGAACTTGCTTTACCAAAAATGTACTACAGTACATAGCATGTCCAAGACTTTTAGATGGATTTTATTGCTTTGTTTTGTGCCTGAGACTTGATAACATCCCCAAATATTGGAAATTTTCTTCTAGGACCTTAAGAGCACATTTTGCTTTTTAGTTACAGAGATTTGTTTCCAATCAATTTGAAAGAAAGTAAATTTTCACAGATTAAGAAAAGTAATTATGAAGCACTATAGCAAAATAGTAATGCAAAAGGTCTTCATTTTGACAACAAAAACTTGTAATAGTTTTTCCTTTGGTTTATTTGAGTATTGCACAGAGTATCTTATACATTAATGTTACCTTGGAAAAATTCTGACTAAATTTAAAGGTGCAATGAAATGAAATTGACAATCCAGTACTCTCCAATTGCACAGTGAAAAATAAGGAGACTTTCCCATGGCTAGTTAAGAGAGAGGAAAAAAATAGAGGGACCTAAGTATTTTCTTTCTAAGTCTCACTGTATTAAAATTTATCTTTAATTTAAGCATTTTCTTTTCAGTAGTAACTAACTAACTGGAATTGAGGGCTTAAAAATTTTTAATGTCACTTTCATGTTGAAGGTTTCCAAACAAGTTTCCTTTTAACAAGCATGGGTTTAGAGCTAAAGTTTTGTTTTAAAAAGTGGGAGGGGTTTTGTGTACATGAGCTTGCAGTACCTGCTTAAGTATCTCAACAAGTGGTTAAGCCAGTGAATTTAAAATAGAAGCTAAATGTAGATTTTTCATACTAGTTTACATCTAGAATTAAGCTAGATGATTTACTGTTTTACTTTTACCAGATACTTGCATCTTTATTTTATTTGATGCTCCACTGAGGTCTGCCCTACCAAGGGGACAGGAGAAGGAAATTTTATGCTATGAAAGAGAATTTGCTGTACACATCATTTTCAAATAATCCCCAGATGTAAACTGGGTGTTATTTGTTTTCTTGATGTATTTTCCCACATTGACTTGCTTCATCCTGACTTTTGACATTGATATGAAAATTCAAAGCTAATTTAAGTAGAATGTGAAAGAACCAGTTTGTGAAAGCATGTCATGTAGAACTAGAGGAATGAACCTGTTGCAATTAGGAAACATCCTCTGGCTTGGGGTGAGATGTGCTCCTAAACAGAGTTTCCCAAAGTATTCCATGAATCCAGCAGTCCTGATCTGCCCAAGAAAGCTGGGATACTTTGCATATTATAATCCCTCTTCTCAGGGATTCAGATGCTACATACATATTAGGGCTTCTGAGAAATGTTGCCACTTCTATTAAAATTCTGAGGTTTGAGTTCTAGCACTGCAAATAATAAATTTCAAGGAAGTAGGGTCCTTTTAAACAGTTTGAGAAGACTCCATTGATCATACTCAAAAACATTGGGTTATCATACTGTATACCCTAGCTTCCTCACTTTCCTATATCCACATTACTGTGGTTTCTATGCCATTTGTACTGTATTGAAAGGTTTTAGTCAGAGATAGGGATCTTGTATCTTGTTTCTCTTTGTAGGTGATGCTCAATTGGGTGTTTATGTTTAAAGGAAGTGTACATCTTTAAAGCCTCCCTAAACAAATCTGATGTGGAAAATGGCAATACTGTTTAAAAACTGTGTGTACTACTACCTCAACTTTGAAAATAATTTAACCTGTTCAGCTTCTTGATTGGTAGAAGTGGCCTAGATTTCATAGACATACATAGATGATTTAGCCTTCATATCTTATTCAAGAAAACTCCAGATGGACCACTGTTCATCTTATGCCCATTTCTGGGAAAACATGGACTACAAAGGCAAGTGGTAAGGAGGATCTTAAGTAAGCACATTTTATTATTACCATATGGGTCAAGTGGATGCTGAGAAGTGACCTCTAGGCAACAATCTTGTGTTCCCAGAAAGCTCTGAGGTTCATTACAATTAAATGTCATGATGTTCCTTTGGCTTTAGAAGCTATAAAGATCAACTAAACTGTTTTCCTTCAAGATTCTCATTGTTACTTTAGAGTAATTAATTTGTTTCTGTAAAAGGCATTTAATGGAAAGTCAGATTTGCTAAGCCAATGTTACAGTCAACAATTTCTATGAAAAGGTAGGGAAATACAGTGTATTCTAGATAGAACTAAAACCTGAATTGTGAATGAGGCACAAAGAGTAGCTGATTGCCCATCAATTATAATTTCAGATACAGTCACTTGACAGGGTTCCAAATTTGCCATTTCTAACACAGGTTAGTGAGAAAGTGAAAATTTGTCCTTTAGTTAGTTTTACCTCTTAAGTAGTTGGGGCGTTCAGGAAGATAAATTAGGTACAAAGGATAAGATAATTAAATTAATCCTAGAACTTTAAGTTAAGCAATATTTGATTTACTGGTATCTGTATACTGAGAGGTTTCGGGCTTCCTATCCATCTTTACATATTTGTATGTTAAAGCCATTTTGAGAATAGTATTTATTATGAAGAAAATAAAGTATCAAGTCCTCATGCAGATGATGTACAAAAGGAGAATTTCCTTTTTCTATAATCCTTTCATTTTACCAATTTAAAAAAAAGGGCAAAAATATTTATTTGTTTTTAAAAAGGACCATCTTATTGTGATGCATTGCCTCAAGTTTTGCAAACTGCTGAAGTACTATAAATTCTAAAAGAAAGCCAGCTTTTTAATTCTCATTGATTCATTATAGTCTCAAACACCATTTTAGATTAGAAAGCAACCCATTTAGTTGCTTGAGGGTTTATTAGGGACTGCTGAGGACTGAACCCAGGGCTTCACGCATTCATGCATGCTAAGCATGCACTCTACCACTGAGCTATACCGCCAGCACCTGCCTCCACTTTTGTGTGTGTGGTGCTGGGGATTGAACCCAGGGCTTCACACATACTGGGCAAGTGCTCTCACACTGAGCTACATCCTCAGCCCCACCAGCCTCTCTTTTGAAAGCTCTGGGAACATTCAAAATTATGATACTGGAAACCTTTTCTTCAAAGCATCATAAAACTCACCCCAAATCTAGATCATGGTTTTGACAAATGAGTTTTATTCATTTTTAATAATTATAAATATTTATAATGTTTAATCAATTGCAAACTAATGATTTTAATATTAATTCAAATCATAAGAATGTTTAACTTATACATAGTTTGGTATAAAGAAATATAACAGGATAATCAAATGACTAAAGAATCAAATGACATCATTAGGGTTCTATTTTGTAGTGGAAGTGAAAAGGAAATACAATTTCAGGGGAAAAACATGTTAAACTTTCATTTGTAGGTACTTCTAAAAATGCATGATATGGTATTTGTATTTTGTTGGATATATTTTAGTGATGTAAGTTTTAAATGTTTTGCTTTATTTAAAAAGGACAGTATGGATAATATGCCAGAAATTCTATTTTTGTGCAATCATGGAAGCTTATAATGAAACTTTGAGGTCAATTTATATGTGTGAGAAGTATGCAGTTTTTTGAAAAAGTGTTAGGAAGGAGATGTGAGAGCAAAACATTAGAAATTATTGATAGAATAATTTATTCAATTCTCTGGCCTTTACTTCCTCACCTTCCCTCACACTCTTTCTCTCTCTCTCTTCCCCCCTCCCTCCCTCTCTCTCTCTTTTTCAGGTACTGGGGATTAAACCCAGAACCTTACATATGCTAGGCAAGTGCTCTACACTGATCTATTCCCCCAACCCTCCCACCTTGAATGATCTATCCTACCTCAGCCATCCACTTCTATGATGTTATCTTAGACGTTACAACTACCAAAATCTTTACCTACCGTAAAAATAAATTCTCGATATTAAGCATCTCTCCCTCTTACAATCCCTCCTCCACTTTGAACAGTTCTCTAACACCATCAAGTCCTCCAAAATATTTCCATCAAACTTTACCACACTTTCACCTTCTCAGGTTGACTTTTTTTCTTTTTTTAGTACTGGGGATTGAACTCAGGGCCTCCTGCCTGCCAGGCAAGTGCTCTACCTCTAAGCAATACTCCCAACGTTTTGTATTTTTATATTGAGGCAGGGTCTCACAAAGTTGCCCAGTCTGGTCTTAAAATTTTGAGATCCTCCTCCTTCAGCCTCCAAGAAGTTGGAATTATGAAAGTGCCCCCTGCAACTAGCTTCAGGTTATCTTTGTCTCTGTGAGACTCCATGGCCCATCATGCTAATTGCATACATTCTCAACTCTCTTACTCCTTTCTCTCCTTCAACCCTGTTTAAATTCAACTCTCACCTCCTTAGCAGCTGCTAGGTAGCTACAAAGTGGCTAAAGTAATATGACAAACTTCAAGCAGGCCCTTAAAATTGCCTGACAGTCCTACTACATTTTCTCATCAACTTAATCTACTCTCTAAGGCCACTATCTATATCTCTCTCTATATATATATGTATATATACACACACACATTCATATATATATATAATGTTTTTCCTCAAACCTCCAGTGCTGCTCCTTTCTCCACATTCACAAGGTGATTAACTCAATTCTGTTTCACTGAGGCAAAAACAAAGTTAATCAGAGTTCTCCACCTGCTTTTTCTTTTTCTTTTTTTTTTTTTTCTTAACCAGTACTAGCTCACCAGCCTTCCATCCCCTCTTATCTGCTCTTAGAGCCAACCTCTCCACTTATGTGCAGGGACTTCATCCCTGCAATCATCCCCTCTCTCTAAATAACCCAGGTTTCCCCTTCCACTGGACTTTTCTGTTGGTAAGTAATGCTATATTTCCAATCTTAAAACAAGAAAAAAAACCGAATAATAATAACCCCACCATCCCTGTTAACCAGTGTCTATTTTTATGTATGTGTTCACCTTTATGGAGAAACTCCTCAAAAGCATTGTCCTTGTCTCTACTTTTCTTCCATTCTTTCCAGAATAGCTTTGTCTTCAGCACTCAATGAAACTGCCTCCCCACTCAAAAAAAAAAAAAAAGGAGCTGCCTTCCCATTTTCTAATATGATTGCCAACTCTCTTTCATTATCTTTTCCTGCTAACATTTGACACAACTGATCACTCCTAAAAATGCATTTTTATTTAGCCTCCAGGGTACAGTATTATACTTGCTCTAGAGTCTACCCCAATTTCTGAGACTGTTTTTTCTTGTTCTACTTTGCTGACTCTTCCCTTCTCCCTGTCTCCCAAATATTGGAGTGTCCTACGCTAAGACTGCAGAAATCTTTGCCATCTACAAGCCATTGCCTGGGGAATCACCCTGTCTTGGTGTTTTTAAACACTTTTTGTACTCTGATGACTTCCCCAGCCCTCACATGCTGACACACCCTCCACTGCCCTCAGCATTTCCCTCATGGCTAATGCACATCTTACACCTAACATGTTAGCTCCTGATTCTTGGGCTCCCTCCTGTCTGTCTTCTTTTTCATGGTAGATGGCAATTCCATCTATTAGTTTCTCAGGCTAAGAATCTTGAAGTCATCTTTGACTCCTTTTTTACTCTTACACTCCCAAACTAATTTGTCTGTAAGTTCTGTCAGTTTGGCCTTCAAGATACATTCAGCAGTGTACCTCTGCTGTTCCTTGCCTTCTAGACCACCATGCCTCTGGCAGGATGATTGTAATAGCCTCCTAATCAATCTTCCTGCACCCATTTTTGCCCTTTATGTTTATTGCCAACAAATTAGTCAAGGATATTCAGGGTAAATCAGTCTCTCCTTTGCTGACAGAACTCTAATGACTTCTCACAGGAAAACCCAAAGGCCTTACAATGGCCTAAAAGATGCCATGTAATCAGGCTCTAGTACTGTCCTTGCTCACTCTGTTCCAGCCACACTGTCCACTTCACTGTTCCTGAGCATACCAAGCGCTCTCCAGCCAAGGGCCTTTACACTCTTCTTGCCACTCTCCTCTCTTAGATTTCCATTTCACTTGCCCCCTCCATTGTGTAGCTATTCTACAAACACTTATTTTAGGTACTAGAATGCCAGGTCTTCCCCTCACCACCAAAACTCTTATCTACTTCTGTCTAGATTAAAAGGAAGACCATCATTTATGAAACTCAAACCAAAGGATGGTTATATGAGCTTAACCTTCTCTGAGAATTTCAATATTGCTAGCTAGCTAACATGATATTAATCCAAACAAATCTTGAAAAAATTTAAGCTAGTATACAAAGACATAAATAGGAAAGCAAGAGCCCAGATGAAGTGTTCCAATGACATGTTATCTATTCTTCTACCTTTTTTTTTGTTTTTCATAGCTTCTGATTATTTGTCTCCTTTCACTAAAATGTAAGCTCCTTGAGGGCAGGAACTATATGTGTTTTTCACAGCTGTATTTTCAGTAACTAGAACAGTGCTGACACACAATGTATTCTTAATAAAATGAATATCATGGTATTTTAAAAATCCACAGTCTACTTGTCTTTGGTCTTTTGGTCTCTTCTCACTAGGTCTGTTTTCTTATAATAAAGATATTAAGTGTTCTAAATTCTTGTACCTATTACTGATAATTCTGATAGGGGATCTACGTGTCAGGGCATCATGGGAGAATTTAGCTATAGTGCTTTAAAAGTTGATCATTCATTTCAAGAAAAAAAGAAAAACTCAAACCTCTTTATTCGAAAGCAAGAATTGAAGTTTGGCATTAAGTGGGGAAAATAAGAAATTAACTTTTTATGTATAATATTACAAATTATTTATTTAAAAATTTATTTATTATAATTAGGTATATATGACAGCAGAATGCATTTTGATTCATTGTACACAATTGCAGCACAACTTTTCATTTCTCTGGTGTACAGATGTAGTGTTGTACCATATGTGTAGTCATACATGTACCTAGGGGAATGATGTCATCTCATTCCGCCATCTTTCCTGCCCCCATACTTCCTCCCTTTTGCCCAATCATAGTTGAGAAATTAATTTTAATAATGCTTGATTTTTCAAGAAAATAGTGCATAGTACAAACCTGTCACAGAGGCTTAAATAGACAATCATCACAAAACCCTAATTCTGTATTGGGCAGTGTGGTCTGAATAAAGGAAGGTGGGGCTTTCTGAAGTTTTGCTTGAACCCTGCTATGACCTCAGAAACAAATTTGTCAGATTTGGTAATGGCCAATTCATCTGCCTAGAGGTTGTCACTTATACAGGGGAAAGGACCAAGGGTCAGATTGTTACTCTTGATGTTCAGTGACAAATTGTAGACAACTATTCCCTGTAATCCAGACATTTAAACTGTACTACATTAAAGAGAGAACTTTTCCAGGGGCTGCCTCTGTCAGTGTACAAATTCTTCCTCATCCAGAGTGTTTTTTCCACCAAAAGAACTGAAGACAAATGGAAAATGTGCAGGGTCCCAGGAAGGTAAAAAGAAATTCTCAAAATGCTACATTCCATTGATTTGCTATAGTCTTGCATGATTCAGGAAAGAAAAGTATAAGAACAACAAATATCTGACAAAAATACTGCTAGTTAGGTACCTATGCCAAACATACCTAATTCTTCACTTCTGAACTTCAATGGCCTCAAAAGTACATGATTTAAGACACCATTATCAATTGATCGGCATTAACATTTAAGATCAAACCCATTTGCTGTTGAAGTTCTAATGCAACTTTAGGCAGGGATTCTTCTTTCTGATAATCAGAAGGAATATTTATATATATATATATATTCATATTCTATGAAGATAATTTTGCAAAACATAAATCAAGTTATAATTGGTCTACTCATCACAGAATGGGTTAAATAGGATTTACAAAAAGAGAATTTACCTTTCTCCTTGCTGGATTCCAAAACTGGATTTTTTTTTTCCTTTCTTGATATTAATGAAGTACCTTAAAATTTGGGGACTACCTTGAGTTGGGAAAATGGAGACCAGCACTTCTGGATAAGATGCCATGTTAAACATATAACACGGGCTCACAAACGACAAATTACAATGGGAAGGAAATACATTAGTTATCTCTAGTCATTATTTTACCCTCTTTAAGAGTTGGTATTCTTCATGAAAATGAAAGGGAGCTCAGTGGAATGGAGAAGATGGTTTGGGTAGAGAGGAGTGGGAAAGGGAAGAACAGCAGAATGAGATCCACCAAATAATGCATGTATGATTATGTCAAAATGAACCCCATTATTATGTATAGCTGTAATGAACTAATAAAAACATTAAAAAAAAAAAGAATTGGTATACTTAAGATGTACTGGTTGTAGTGGTAAGTCATTCTTAATAAGTTTTGCTTTTCCGTTAACTACTAACATGCTTCCCATTCCCCTTGACTTTGTTGTACTTGACAGTGTTGTCATTGCTCTAAACTGTTTGATACTACCTTCATTGGAACCATACTTTCTTCATTTGGCTTTTATTTCTCTGTTCCCTTGTTTGCATTAGTCTCTCTTTCTTCTCTGGCTTCTTAACTGGGAGTGTCACCTGATGTTCAGCTGTGGCCATCTACTGCTCTCCACACTCTTTGGAAATCTCAATCTTTAGAACTTCAACCACATCATCAGTCCTTAGATGTCCAAGTTCTCAATTCAACTTGCACTAGCTCATTCCATTTGGATGGCCCAGTATCAGCTCACATCAATGCCTCTTCTCTCTGACTGGCCCAGTTCCCTCCCAATTTTCATGCCAGTGAAACTGGTCCTACATCATTTTCACTTCCTTACCCTCTACCCCACAGAAGCTGTGCTGCCAGTTCCAAGGAGTTAATCGTCATCATCATCTTGTGTGCTTAGAGTTCTAGAAAAAATTGATTTTCTACTAAAAGAAGGGGAGAAGCTATGGATAGGAAACTATGGTAACAGAGGACAGTCTCTTCAGCAGGCTCCAAAGTAGAACATCAAACCCGTGTGCTGATCACCTTGTCCCAAACTATTTATTTTTCTTCTTTTTGATGTGCCTTTTCTACTTTTCTATTTGAATCTTCTCTTTGTTACATAAGAGTTCAATAAACTTTGAGATCCATTCGAATTAATCTCACATGATTAGCAAGGCTTAATAGTCTAACCTATGAATATGGAAAGAAAGAGTTTTGATTGGGCCAAAGGAACTTAGTTAGGACCATCTGGAGCATACTCTGTAGATCGTAGTGGGTAGCTATGCAGTAGTGGTAGTGCTATAGAGTGGATGGAGAGAAAGTTGCTGGAAGGTGAAAAATCGTTGAATAGTTAGGATTTGAAAAAGGAATGGCTCATGTGTGGCTCAGCTCCTTCTAGCTTCTCTGGTCAGTCCCAACTACCAGCAGGGAGGGGGCGTTCTTATTTGCCCTCTACCTCAGGATGGGGACCTGACCTGCAGAACTGCCTGGACTGGGTAGGTAAAAAGTCCAATTCAAGTAGCAGGGTCACTTGGCTACATATATATGAAGTCATGCTCTCCCTCAGCTTAAAAATAATAAAGCTGGTATCTTGATCTGCATTTACTTAGATCCTGCTTCTTATTTCTCTGTTGGTTCAAGCTTGGGTGGGGAAATAAATGTTATTTATTCACCCCTTAAAACCTCCACACTTAAGTTAATAATTAGTCTTCAACAAATAGTTGTTGGGCAACTAAAGAACTTTTCCATTGTGTAAATTCACCTAGCCTCATCACATCTGGCTTGACTGGGGATAGGGCCCATTTATGATGCAGTTCTAAAAGCCATTGGCAGGCTAGAGCCTGGCTGAAACAGGCTCTGGTAGGGAGAAGCAAGTTGGCTTGCTCACCAGATTTCCCCTATACATCCTTGTCCCAGAAGTCAGGGGCTCTAGAAGGGTGAGATAAAGTAGGGTAGTGCTTTCCTTAAGGAACACAACAATGTTCTTGGCCTAATTCAGTTAGAATATTTTACCTCATCTAGCCGAAAATGACTCAGGATAACTACCACCCATTCATGAACCACCTTTCAAAATCTGATTTCGTTTTTGAAAAAATGTTCCTTGCCTTCTCATCTATTCTAAGGAGAGAACAACAAACACCAATCTTTTACTGAGTAGTTATTTAAAATTTCCCATTTTGTTACTGGGGATCGAACTCAGGGCCTCACGCATGCTAGGCAGGCACTCTAGCACTAGGCTACATTCCCAACCCTCTGGTTTCTATTTTAGATCATTTCCTATCTTTTTTCAATTTTTTTTTTTAATCTCAAGGACTCCCAAAATATTTAAACTATACAGAGGACTCAAGGGAGGTGAAAGAGAATGACTTTAAAGAGGGCCATCTATTCCAAGAGGCCTCTCCACTAAGTCCTGAGTTTCTAGAACCAGGTCTACGGCAGACCACAGGTATTGATACAGAAACTCTTGATTCTAATGCCTTTATCTCTAAAATACTATCAATGTGATTCTGCAATCTGTATACGGGGTAAAAATGGGAGTTCATAACCCACTTGAATCAAAGTGTGAAATATGATATATCAAGAACTATGTAATGTTTTGAACAACCAACAATAAAAATTAAAAAAAAAAAAAGAACACATATTAGGACCTTCAATAATAGGACCCTGGCTTGCTGTGGATCTCTACTCAGTGACAGAAAAGGGTTTGGAATGTTTACCTACCTGATGAAAGGAATTCCCAGAAGATTTGGGAATTTTAGTTATTTACATGGTGCCAAAGTACCACTTCAGACATTATTGACTAACTTCAAGGGTAAATGTACCAGATCAGTAGAGTGATTTCTCTGTCAGCATGAACCAAACCAATCATTACTAATAGGGAGAGAGAGCTTATTGTTATGTACCTTGTGTGATAATGCAATCTGAAGTATACTACATTAAGTATGAATATTTCACCAAAAATGTTACACTTATCAAACTTCTCTAGATCTAACATCTAAAAGGGATAGAACACATTAAATACAACAAGGAAATAATCAGAAAAATCCAGAACATGGAGTCACTGGTATAGACTTTCAAAAATCAATGTTTGGGGGGAAAAGAGGAAGATGGGGTAATTATGAATTTAAAAAGACATATTCACCTGGGCATGGTGGCACACAACTATAATCCCAGCAGCTAGGGAGGCTGAGGCGGGAGGATCATGAGTTCAAAGCCAACCTCAGCAACTGAGCAAGGCCTATAATAACTTAGTGAGACCCTGTCTCTAAATAAAATATAAAAAAGGGTTGGGGCTGTGGCTCAGTGGTTAAGCAACCCTGGGTCAACCCCTGGTAATGAATGAATGAATGAATGAATGAATAAAAATGAAAAGATAAATCTAAATGCAATTGCAAACTATGATTGCATTCTGGCTTGAACAAAAAGAGCTATAAAATATATTTTGGGGGCTGGGAATATAACTTAGTTGGTAGAGTGCTTGCCTTGCATGCACAAAGCCTTGGGTTCAATCCCCAGCAACACACACACACACACACACACATACAAAGATATTTGGGAGGATGGGAGGTGAAACAGTGGTAGAGTGCTTATACATGTGAGGTTTTTAGTTTTCAGTTCTATCTGTGGCATTGCAAAATAAAAAGATATATACACATATATATCCTCCTATATACATATATATATTCTCCATATATATGTGTATATATTTGAAACAGATGGGGAAAATTTGACCATGGCTGAATATTAAATGATATCATGAACTTGTTGTTAATGTTCTTAAATGTGATAATGGCATTTTGATTACACAGGAGAATGTCCTCACATTTGGGAAACCCATGCTGGTGTACTTAAGAGCAGACGTCTTATCTGTGACTTATTTTCAAATAGTTCAAAAACAGTAGTAACAAAAATAAGTCAAATATACACATCCAAACAAAATATGACCATTATTAGATCTATGTAGAGGTCATTTTAGAAGATATTCATTAGACTATTCTTCCAATTTCGTATGTTTGAAATACATATGTATGAAATATACATACGAAATAGTTTAAGAATGGAGAGGAAAAGTTTACCAATAAAACCCAAAAGATGCCTTCATTTGGCTGGGATGAACTTCCAGAAAGATACTACTTTCCTCTCACAGCATAGTCAAATCTTGAAAATCTGTTTTTGCGTGAGATCTTATCTATAGTGGACCACAGGCACTAAGGGCCCACAGTGTGCCTAGTACTGTGCATACAACAATGAGAGGATTTTGAGAACTTTCTGTGTAAATGTATTCATTCTATGGGACCAAAGGAGTTCTCTCAATTAAGGCAGGGATAATGAGAACTAGGATATAGTTATGATTTATGTAATGCTCTTTGTTATATAGAAACGTGATTGGTAAGTTCATCACTTTTGGAGATGTTGAAAGGTAGTTTCAAACCTTTCAAAATAGTGTTGTATTATTGCATTATTATGAAGAATTACAACAGTCTCCATTCTGGAATCCAACTTACCATTTGCAAATCTTTGTTTAAGTTTTCTGGCTCAGAAGACTCTTGCTTTGTGAAGGTAAGGAGAAGATACTTGAAATTGGCTGATGATCGCTTCAGCCAGGACAAAAGCTTACCCTTTTGATTACAAGGAGGAACCTGGCTTTGGACATGTGGTATTCTCCTTGGCTGGGCCTAGAGAACTTACTCCATGTGACTCCGTATGGATTCTGCAGATGCTGATCCTAATACTCCCGGAAGCCAGGAATCCTTTGCGGCAGTACTCAATAAAGGAACTCTCTGGAATGAGAAAAGCTAGTGATTATTCAGTTGGGGGTTAAAAAAAAAAAAAAAAAAGCCAGATGGCCTAATCCTTGTAGAAGCTACTTTTCTCTGAAGGCAGATGAGTTTTTGCCTCTAGTGTCAGTAACAGCACCCCACCCCACC
>NW_026000211.1:12747334-12813550 GCF_001458135.2 Marmota marmota marmota | reverse complement strand
ACCCCCACCGCCCCCAGAGGATGGGAGTGATAAGAAGGAGAATGTCACAGAAAGCTTCTGATTTGTGTTTGCCTTGTTTGGCTCTGCTCCAAATAGGCTGCAACCCCTAGAGACTTGACTGTAACTCCGGGGAAAGCAGGCTATCAGCCATAGAAGAGAGCTAATTAGTGTTTTCTGCTTACAGTGTAATTCTTATACCATGCTGTCCTCCCCAAATGTTTCCTGAAGAGACAACTGATATGGTATTGTTATAGAATACAAGGAGCAAGAGATGAGTAGAAGTCAAGGAGCAGCCTGCCTCAAGTAGGGAGGACTGGGGTCATGCTCCTAATTTCTTTGAACCCAATACTTTGGTGTCAGTCACATCTCTCCCTTCATGCGGCTGCTGCTATTTTAGTTCATTCACCTGATTCCAGTTAAAAAATAGTTCCAAGTACCATTTACAACTTGTGGTTTCCTCCTTCCCATTATTATTATTATTTTTTTCTTTTTCCAGGAGTTTTTTGGTTTGTTGCTGGTTTTTCTTTTGGTCTGTGAGCTGGAGTCTGCCGGGTGGAACATTCCTGGTAAAAAGTTCAGTCACATCCTTTGGTGCCCACAGGGATTTGATACAGCCCTCCCACAAATACCAAAATCCTCAGATGCTCTAGTCCATTTTATAAAATGGGGTGGTATTTTCATAAACTTCGCATAATATCGTATGAGAGTAAAATCTAAAGAAATAACCAAAGCATGGTGCTTTTAGGCTTTTTGGACAAAGAACAAATTGTGAAAGAATGAGAGAATAAATGAACATCTGGGCTAGGGTAGTATATTTTAGGGATGTTACTAAGAGACATTATGGGGGTGGGGTACAGAAGCTAGTAGAATATAAGGGTTGCTTCAAAATTTATTCAGGTTCACTGCAGCCCCCATTACCAGTCATGGTATATGAAGGCCATCCCCCCTGGAAGAATCTTTATGTCTTGCTGCATAAAGAAAAAGTCAGGCCACATAGCCCTCTCTGAAGTTATAGTTTGCTCAAGTGATTTCAGCCTGAAGTAATCAATATACCCATTTGGCACATCCTCACTCCTCAGTGTTCTTGGAGCTGTGCAGACTCGGGCAGATCCTGACACTGCTGTGTTCCACTTCTTTCACTGGTCAAATGTGGGATCACACAGGGTGACCTGTGTAGCCCCTTTCAGCTCGAACATCCCACAAACATCTGTTCCCATTCATTTTGCAAAGTGAAAGAATATCATTCAAACTTTATATCAGAGAGGCCATTTCGATATATATATTGCCCATGAAATTGCCTCTCAAGGACAGGCTGTATGCTTCATTTTAGAGCCCAGCCCATTGAGCACTGCCAGGCTTTCACACCCTGAGGTTGATGGATTTGCTGAGCAGCTAAGACTCACACTTCCGCAGCTTGCCCGTGAGCTACAGGCCTACACTTGCTAATCCACATGGGTTGAATTTGAATCTGAATATTAATTCCACCCTCCGGAGCCAACACATATGGAAAATATTAATGCTTCCTTCAAATGAAAAAAAATTTTTTTTTTGAAACAGATTTTTAAAGAAGATTCTAGGTACTGTGCTATAAAAAGGGGGGAAAAAACCTCATATTTTCAAGTGCCCCATAGAGTCACTGATTTATCAAAAGTAAAGAAAAAAAAACATTAGTGTTTATTTAAGGAAAAAATAAAAGTCAAGGCAGCCTTATTCCTTTGACAGCTCTAAGCTGTTGGTTCTTACAAATGGAGCACGCTATCTCCTTGAAACAGACTGAAAAACTTCCGGTTCAGTGCTCTCCGTGTGTCCTTTCATCCCTGCAGAGCCTGCTGGACCGGAACAGAGTCTTGGACTGTTCACCTCTGACCCTTCCAGAACTTTCCAGACCAACCCTGCTAAGGCTAAATCAAATTAGAAATGTAAACACAAACTCTCTGAGACCAAGAAGGGCAGCTCTCATGGTCACTATAGCCTGCTTCCATCTTCAGGTCCTCTCATTTGTTCTTAAGTGTATTACAGGAATGTGGAGGGGATGGGAGGAGGGTGAGTGAGTTTGTGGTAAGAGGGGTGTCTGTCCAGAGTCTTTTAAAGGCATTTAGTATAGAATCTTTTTTTTTTTTTTTTTGGTACTGGAGATTGAACCCAGGGGTGTTTAACCATCCCCAGCCCTTTTTATTTCTTATTTTGAGGCAGGGTCTTGCCAAGCTGATTAGGACCTTGCTAAGTTGTGAAGCTGGCCTTGAACTTGGGGATCCTCCTACCTCAGCCTCCCAAGTCCCTGGGATGGTGTAGAATCTTTATGCATATAAGATCATTTCTAATTTTTCTGTTGCTTGTTGCAAGTAGAATAATTTATCTAGGCAAAGACTCATCTCATGTTTTCCTTTGCTATGCAGGGGCAGTTTGTCTGACTGAGACTTTCTGAGTGGGAAGTTTGATATGAAGGGAAAGGGCAGAGAGGACTTATTCTAGTATAGATATGGCTATCACAGCTGAGATATCCCAGTTTAAAGGATTTCCAAGAAACTGGATTAGCTACAGTGGTCCTACATGGCCTGCAGCCCCAGTGCCAACAGAAGAACCCAGATGGCCCCTTGGGGAGGGTGGGCACGGAGAGAGTAGCTCAGAGCTGTGTTTGGTCTTGTCAAAGTCACAGATGAGGCATTTGGCTTATGAGGGGTTGGGGTAGAGAGTAAGGGTGTCTGGGAGAGGAATATTCATAGGACAAATATATATTTCTATGAGCACAAATACCCAGATGATAGCTGGTGCTTTCTTACTGCCCTAGACAATGGGAACAATGAGGACATTGGGACTCTGAATGACCTTGTCCTCCTAACTATTCTCCAAACCCTCTCCTTGAAAATAACAAAAATCCCGGGGTGTTCTACCACTGAGCTATAGCCCCAGCCTTTTTTTTAATTTTTTATTTTGAGATAAGGTCTAACTAAAATCCTAAAGTTGGCTTTGAACTTGCAATCCTCCCACATCATCCTCCTGAGTAGCTATGGTTACAGGTGTGCACCACCAGGCCCGGCTCCAATTCTTCCCATCCCTGGGGACTCCAGAAATCTGGAGAATTGAGTGGGATTTTGTTTTCTTTTTGCATACATCACTGAGAACAGCCCCTTTTTCTTTCAAGCAAATACACAAGTCAGTTTTTCTATAGACCTGAGTCTTGTATCAGGCTGGAGAGCAAAGCCTTGTTTTCTGTATCAAGAGTTATGTTTCTGTTGTGCTAAATTCATTGATGGCGCTAAATTCACAGCATGCATTATAAATTATGTTCTAATTATATGGCAGGCTTCATTATCCCCCTTCTGAAAATATGCAGTCTTTCCCAAACAATGAGCACTTAATTACGTTTCCATATAGTTTCCTAATTGTTCCATGTGTTGGTTTTTACTCTCTAATCAGACTATATATGCCTTTGGAAGGCAGAGACTGGACTTAAACTTCTTTGAACTCCAATGCAGTAATAGTTACTTGTCCTAATTAACACTGTTACTGGCAGTGTTTAAGAAAGAGATGATAGCACAAGTGTCAATTAACTCTCATTCTTTGGGCAAAGCTGAAATAAGTTTAAGAAGCATGGTGAAAGATATTTAGTAAATTCATTCACCATTGAAATCCCCAGAGGGCAGTGATTCTGTCTCTCTTTCACTGTGACACTCCAGCACCTAGCTCACAATTTGCAAGCAGCAAACACTAAATGACTCCTCACTTAACAAGTTAACAAATGAATTTCTTGAACATTGCTATGATTACGTCTTCTGCTAGGAAATGAAGATATAAAGACAGTCTTCTCCCTTCAGAAGCTTATAATCTGGGGAAGGAGAGAAATGCAGAATTGGAACCAAATAATTTCTACAAATAAAAGAAGATAGAGATCCCCCCTCCCCACCTTCCCCTAGTACTGGGGTTAGAACCCAAGTTCTTGCACATGCTAGGGCAAATGCTCTACACTCCTCCCCCAGCCCAAAAGAAGACATTAGAATTTCTTTCTTTGTGGTTTGGGATCAAAGAAGGAAGCTGCTAACTATCCAGGGGAAGTAGGGAAACTTTACATTTAAAAACACACAAAAGCACTTGATGGTTTTTGAAGGAATACAAAGAATTTGTGAGAAAGAAGCATGCAGACATTCTGGGCAGAGGAACAATTAGGACAGATTCTGAGAGCTGTGAAAGTCTGTTTTCTGGGGACCTATGCTGTTCTGGGCAATGGGTTCCAGGGATTTTTCTTTTCTTTTCCTTTCTTTTTTAAAAACTTTAGTTATTTTAATTAGTTGTACATGACAGCAAAATGGGTTTTGATTCATTGTACACAATTGCAGCACAGACTCATTTCTCTGGCTGTTCACAGTGTAGCGCCTCACCCTATGTGCAGTCTTACATGTATCTACAGTTATAATGTTCATCTCATTCCACCATCTTTCCTGCCCCCATGCACCCTCCCCACCGTACCTCCCCTTTGCCCAATCAAAGTTCTTTCATTTTTCCCATGCCTCCCCCTCCCCGTTATGGATCAGCATCCACTTATCAGAGAGAACATTCGGCCTTTGGGTTTGGGGCATTGGCTTACTTCACTTAGCATGATATTCTCCAACTCCATCCATTTACCTGCAAATGCCATGATTTTATTCTCTTTTAATGTTGAGTAATATTCTATTATGTATATATACCACGGTTTCTTTGTTCATTCATCTATTGAAGGGCATCTAGGTTGCTTCCACAGTTTAGCTATTGTGAATTGAGCGTCTATAAACATTGATGTGACTGCATTACTATAGTATGCTGATTTTAAATCCTTTGGGTATAGACCAAAGAATGGGCTAGCTGGGTCAAATGGTGGTTCCATTCCAAGTTTTCCAAGAAATCTCCATACTGCTTTCCAGACTTGGTGCACAATTTTGCAGTCCTACCAGCAATGTATGAGCATGCCTTTACCCCCACTCCCATCCTCTCCAACATTTATTGTTGTCTGTATTCTTGATAACTGCCATTCTGACTGGCATGAGATGAAATCTTAGTTTTGATTTGCATTTCTCTAATTACTAGAGATATTGAAAATTTTTCATATATTTGTTGATCAAATATATATCTTCTTCTGAGAAGTGTCTGTTCAGCTCCTTAGCCCATTTATTGATTGGGTTGTTGTTTTTCTGGTGTTTAGATTTTTGAGTTCTTCATATATCCTGGAGATTAGTGCTCTATCTGACATGTTTGGCAAAAATTTGCTCTCAAAATGTAGGTTCTCTGTTCACCTCATTGATTGTTTCTTTTGCTGAGAGGAGCTTTTAACTTTGAGACCATCCCATTTATTAATTCTTGATTTTATTTCTTGCTACTGAGAGTCTTGTTAAGGAAGTTAGGACCTAATCTGATATGATGAAGATTTGGGTCTACTCTTTCCTGGGTCTAACCCTATCCTGAGTCAAGATAGGGTTTATTTTCATTTTGCTGCAAATGGATTTCCAGTTCTCCCAGCACCATTTATTGAAGAGGCTATCTTTTCTCCAAAGTATGTTTTTGGTACCTTTGTCTAGTATGAGATAAACTGTATTTATGTGGGTCTGTCTCTGTGTCTTCATTCTGTACCATTGGTCTACATGTCTATTTTGGTGCCAATATTATGCCGTTTTTATTATTATAGCTTTGTAGTGTAGTTTAAGGTCTGGAATTGTGATGCCTCCTGTCTACTCTTCTTGTTAAAGATTGCTTTGGCTATTTTTGGTCTCTTATTTTTCCAAATAAATTTCATGATTACTTTTTCTATTTCTATAAGGAATGACTTTGGGATTTTAATTGGAATCACATTGAATCTGTATAGCACTTTGGTTAGTATGGCCATTTTGACAATATTAATTTTGCCTATCCAAGAGCATCGGAGATTTTTCCATCTTTAGAAGATCTCCTTCAATTTCTTTCTTTAGTGTTCTGTAGTTTTCATTGTAGAGGTTTTTTTCCTTTTTTTGTTAAGTTGATTCCCAGGTATTTTTTTTAAAGACTATTGTGAATGGATAGCTTTCCTAATTTCTCTTTCAGAGGATTCATCACTGATGTATTGAAATGCATTTGATTTATGGGTATTTATTTTATATCCTGTTACTTTGCTGAATTCATTAATTAATTCTAGAAGTTTTCTAGTGGAGTTTTTTTGATCTTCTAAGTATAGAATCAGTCGTTAGCAAGTAATGATAGTTTGAGTTATTTTTTTTCCTAGTTATATCCCTTTCTTTCATCTGTTTAATTGCTCTGGCTAGAGTTTCAAGGACTATGTTGAATAGAAGTGGTACAAGAGGGCATCCCTGTCTTGTTCCAGTTTTTAGAGGGAATGCTTCCAATCTTTTGCCATTTAGAATAATGTTGGACTTGGGTTTAGCATAGATAGCATTTACAATGTTGAGGCAAGTTCCTACTGTTCCTAGTTTTTCTAGTGTTTTGAACATGAAATGGTGTTGTATTTTGTCAAATGCTCTTTCAGCATCAATTGATATAATCATGATTCTTTAAGTCTATTGATGTGATTAATTATATTTATTGATTTTTGTATGTTGAACCAACCTTGCATCCCTGGAAAGAACCCCACTTGATCATGGTGCACTATTTTTTTAAATATGTTTTTGTATACAATTTGCCAGAATTTTATTGAGAAGTTTTGCATCAACGTTCATCATTTTTTGGGTACCAAGATTGAGCCCAGGGGCTGTTAACTACAGAGCTACAACCTCAGCTCTTTTTATTTTTGTTTTTTGAGACAAGGTCTCACTAATTTGCTTTCTGCTGAGGCTGGCCTTGAACTTGCGATCTTCCTGCCTCAGCCTCCTTAGCTGCTGGGATTACAAGCATGCACCACCATGTCTTGCTCCAGGGAACATTTTTGACTGGGGAATTGATGTGAATAGATTTGAATTTGGGGATCTCACTGTGGATGGCATTGCTGGTGGACTGGAAGGAGATACTGGAGACCGAAAGACTACCTTGACAGCTGCTGTTATACTTTGGCTTAGAGGTTATAAAGGAAGGAAATGAGGTAGTGGAATTGTGGAGGGAGAGAAATGGACTAACTTGAGAACTATTCAGAAAGTCGAGTCACAGAAGAACTAGTGACTATTGGGATGTGGGGAGATAGAGAGACAGGAATCCAGAGTGTTTTTTAGTTTCCAACTTAAGCAAATTGAGAACTCAGGAAAAGCAGCAGGGAGAGGTCTTCATTTTGAATTGGAACAAAATGACCTCTTCTCAGATTCCTTGTGTTGACCTGGGATTTGCTTCTCCTGCTCCGGGTGACAGAGGATTCTGTCTTTTGTGGGGAGGATGTAACCACCGAATTTGACTAATCTGTCTATTTCATATAAGCAGAATAGCATACTATGTGTCCTTTTGTGATTTAATTTCACTTAGCATAACGTTCTGAAGGTTCTTCCACATTGTTGCCTGTGCCAGAAACTCTTTTCAAGGCAGGATCATATTCTGGTGTGTGTATAAATCACATTTTGCTTATCTACTAATTTGGTAATGGACACTTGTGTCGCTTCAACCTTTTTTGCTATTATGAATAATGCTATGAGCAGAGTGTGTATCTATATTTTTTCATGTTTACTTTTTTTCCCATAGAGTATTTCCATAGAGAATTCCCTTCCCATCTAGAAAGAAAACTTTCTGGGGTCAGAAAACATTATGTTGTTCCTGACAGTATCCTCTAAATTCCTGAGCAGAGTTGGCCTGTGGTAGACTCTCAATACACACTTTGCTGAATGGATGGATAAATGGAGTTCGGCTCTCTTTTATTCTGCTGCGAGATCCAAGAAGGCATTTGAACAATGTTTTTCAGTTAGATTGTACTTTCTTTTTCTTTTTTTAATTTTGAATAATTTATTTACAGCACTTTAAAAAATTTTATTCATTGTAGACATTCCAGTTTTCAGAAATAGATAAGCATTTTTTTCTAGCGCATACAGACTTCAGCTACATAAATGCCTATTTCAAACCCATCTGAGTTGAGTGATTAATGTGTGGGTTGCACAAAGACTTTGCATCTTCTATTTTCCCCTGTGGGTGAATTTGGTTTATTATAAAATTTGGTAAAATCTCAACAGGAACAATAAAGAGATGTAATCCAGGGGGCTGGGGTTGTGACTCAGGGGTGGAGCGAGTACCTAGCACGTGCGAGGCCCTAGGTTCAATCCTCAGCATCACATAAAAATAAATAAACAAAGGTGTTGTGTCCAACTACAACTAAAAATAAGTAAATATTTTTTTTTTTAAAGAGAGATCTAAATCCAATAAAACTTGCAGCCTTTCTTCACAAAATGGCTTAGTAGGTGAAAAGTTGAAAGAATTGACCAATTACAGATTTTTTCAACCTATCTGACTTACTAATGCAATCTCTACTTGCTAAAATAAAATAGAATATATCAAGTCTTGCTTGCTCATAGCAAAGGAAGAAAAACCAAGGATACTAGAATAAATAGCTCCATTATATAAAATGCACTCCATGGTTGGCAGGAAAATCGGCACATCACAAATCCAATCTTCAGTTAATTATTTGCATTGTTAATTTGCAATATAAATTTGGGAAATGTCCTTGATCTTCCTGAGCCTTCCACTATAGATTATTAAATGGAATGCTGGAAGCATTAGAGGCTAATAAAGGGCTCATAACTAGAGATGCAACAAATAGTATTTATTGTTAATATTTCTGTATAAAAATTGAAACAATCTTAATGATCTCTGGTCAAGAAAGCTTTCAAAAAGAATATGGCTCTTGGGGGCTAAACAATTTCCAACAGAGTTTGTTAATTCCAAGAGAAGGAGATATTTTATTGTTTTTCAAGGCTTATGCATTCCTTTTTTTTTTCATTACCCCCAATTTTAAGAGCTCTTTAAATCCAGACATGGAAAAACACAATGATTTGACAAGAACTCTCTCACACCTATTAGGTAGCTTTTCTTTCACATACTGATATGAGCAGAACACGAAGTCTATGCCCTAGATGATAGAGAATAAACCTGGCAAGTGACTGGCACACCTCACTTTTCTTATCTGTAAAATGAGTATCAGTCTTTTGTTCTCTTTTAAAAATTAATTCATTCTTAACTGACAAATGAAAAGTAAATATATTTAAAGTACACAATGGGATGTTTTGATATATGTAAGCATTGTGAAATGGATAAAATCAAGCTAACTAACACATATGTCACCTCATGTACTTATTGTTTTGTGGGTGATCTACTCTTTTGACAATTTTCAGGTATGCAATACATTATTATTGACTATAACTGCCCTGCTGTACAACAGAACTCTATAACTTATTCATCTTAACTAATTTTATACTCTTCAATCAACTTCTCTCCATATTCTCACCTCATTTCAGGTATCATCATTCTATACTTTGGTCAGCTCAATATTTATCTATTTATTTATTTATTTGGCACTGGGGATTGAACCCAGGGCCTCATGCATGCTAGACAAGTGCCCTACTGCTGAGACATATCCACATCCCTTTTTATTATTTTTTAGAAAAGTTTTGAACAGGGTCAAAGTAAGTTGTCCAAGTTGGCCTTGAACTTGTGATCCTCCTGCCACAGACTCCTGAATTGCTGGAATTAACACCATATGCCACCACTCCTGGCTGTTTCAACTTTTAAAATTTCCACGTAGTAGATAGATAATACAGAATTTGTTTTTCTGTGCCTGACTTATTTCACTGAACACAATGACCTTCATTTTCACCGACGTTGTCACAAATCATAGGCTTTCTTTTTACATATGTACCACATTTTCTTTACCAATTCATCCATCTACAGTCACTTAGGTTGATTCCATATCTTGGTCATTGTGAATAATGCTGCCATGAACATGGATGTGTAGATATTTCTTCAACATAGTGATTTCCTTTCCTTTGGGTATACAGTCATGTGTCACTTAGTAACAGGCATATGTTCTGGGAGAGGCATCATTAGGTGATTGTGCACACATCACAGAGTGCACTCACACAGAGTGCAAGTGTTTGATTTGCACTTGCTTGATGATCAGTGAATATACCCACTGGTCATTTATAGATTTTCTTCAGAGAAATGTCTGTTCAGCTCCTTTGCCCTGCTGTAATTGGTATTTATTTTCTTGCTACTGAGTTGAGTTTCTCATGTATATTCTATATTTACTCCTTATCAGATAGATGTTTGCCACTCCTTGAGTGTAGCCTTTAAGGATTTTTATAAGTATACTTGTGCTAAAAAAGGGACAAATTTGTTTTTTGGGTTACACTACTTTTAAATCAGAAAATTTAAGCTATCAATCAACAATAAAGACATTTTCTCAATTTATTATCTTAAATCATAATTAAATAAAACTATAATTATACCAAACTTGAGTTTATCAGTTACCACATTTAAGCATTATTTATGTGTAAACATCCAATGAAACAGTGTGTTTCTCCAGTCAGAAGGGCAGTTATTATGAAGACAAACAACAATAAGTGTTGGCAAAGATGTGGGGGAAAAGGTACACTCATACACTGCTGGTAAGACTGCAAATTGGTGCAGCCAATATGGAAAGCAGTATGGAGATTCCTTGGAAATCTGGGAATGGAACCACCATTTGACCCAGCTATCCTTCTCCTTGGTCTATACCCAAAGGACTTAAAAACCACATACAACAGGGACACAGCCACATCAATGTTTATAGCAGCACAATTCACAATAGCTAAACTGTGGAACCAATCTAGATGCCCTTCAATAGATGAATGGATAAAAAAATGTGGCATATATATACAACGGAATATTACTCAGCAGTAAAAGAGAATAAAATCATGGCATTTGCTGGTAAATGGATGGAATTCGAGAAGATAATGCTGAGTGAAGTTAGCCAGTCCCAAAAAACCAAACACCAAATGTTTTCTCTGATATAAGGAGGCTGATTCATAGTGGGATAGGGAGAGGGAGCATGGGAGGAATAGACAAACTCTAGATATGGCAGAGGGTTGGGAGGGGAAGGGAGGGGGCATGGGGTTTCTAATGATGGTGGAATGTGATGATCATTATTATCCAAAGTACATGTATGAAGACATGAATTGGTGTGAACATACTTTGTATACTACCAGAGATATGAAAAATTTTGCTCTATATGTGTAATAAGAATTGTAATGCATTCCATTCTCATATATAAATTTAAAAAAAACAACAACAGTGTGTTAGTGATTTTTTTGTCAATGTGGCCAAAATACCATACAAGAACAACTTAGAGGAGGAAAAGTTTATCTTGGCTCATGGTTTCAGAGATTATTCTATGGTTGGTCTACTCCATTGCTCTGGGTCCTAGGTGAGGCAGACATCATGGCAGAAGTACTTGGTAGAGGGAAGCTGCTCTGTTCATGGTGGCCAGGAAGCAGGGAGAGCGAAGGGGTAGCAGGAAAAATGAACTCTTCAGGACATGCCCTAGGGACCCCCTTTTTCAGCCACATCCTACCTAACTATGGTTACCACCCAGGCAGCCCATTCAAATTAGGATGTACTAATTAGGTTACAGCTCTCCTAAGCTAATCATTTCACTTTGGGGAACACCTCATATCCAAACCATAACAATAGTCATGTAAGTTTTACTCAAAGCCATGAATCACTTTATTCAATTTGAATGTTATTTTTATGAGATTATTATGATGGGTCATTTTCAGAAAGCTTGAAAATGGACTCAAATGGATATGGCTTATTCAATTTGCTTGTTGTTAGTCATATCATATTTGTCTCATGGAATAAACAGGCTTATCAGAACTAGTCTCCAGAGCTAGATCTTCTCATCAAAATTTTATAAGCAAAGAGAAGTGAAGAGAGGGGATTCCCTAGTAGGAAATTTTGCCTTTGTTAACTGTCTTGATTAGAGGGCTCAGAGCTGAAATGTCTTCCTGTTTTCTGATGGAAAGGCTTCCAAGTACCTTATATTTGTGTTCTGGGTGAATATATTTAACTACTTCCATGGTTCAAAAATAATCACTGTAAATTGTTAAATAAGTAGAAGAAAATTAAAATTGAAATTCCGGTTTTGCTATAAAAAAAAAAAAAGGTGAAGTCTTCTTCACATATTTCTTTTCATAAGGTTATAAGTTGGTAATTTCTGAAAATTATAAAAAAAGCAATTTATACTTTATTATATATTGAAGTAATGGTGTTAGTGATTTGGTGATGGGTGGACTGGAAAAGAAAGGTGCTGTGCACCATCCCACCCTGGTCTCTTCATCCTTTAGTCCCAAGTCAAAGGCCTCCTCAAGGTGACACTCTTCATATAGCCCACTCCTTTCGGTTCTGGAAAATGCTCTTCTCCTTGACTAATAAGTCCCAAAATTGTGCTGCAGTGTCCCTTTCCTTACTTCTTAGCCATACTTTGTAAACATCTTCTTCATGTAACCCTCAACTTACCCTAACTTGAGTGTATCTTCTTTTCTCCTACTGGGTACCTGCTTGACCCATAATGTTGAAAACTTCATAAATAAGAAAAGATTCAATTAAAAAGTGCAAAATATCGGGCAACACAGAAACAGGGAGACAGAAAGCAGGAGAAAGAGAGAGTGGAGGGAGAGAGTTGGAGGAGGAGATTAAAAATGAAAACCAGAAGTGTTGACTACTTCAGAGTTGGAGGCACTCAAGAAGAGTGGATGGAGGTGAAACCTGAAATACACAGAAGATATAACAATGAAATCACCACTTACTGAATGCTTACTGTATACTAGATACCTGTTTTAGCTTATGTATTAGTGTATCAGGAGCACAATCCTAGGGAGCAGAGAGAGATTAGAGAATGGTTCAGAGAAGTAGGGGGGACAATCATTATTAAGGCGAGTTACCACCTGGTTACTGTGTAGTGTCAAACTTGATCACAGAAAGGACCAACTTCCTGAGATGCCAAGCAAAGAATAGCTTCTTGGGACACCATTAAAGGAGGGGGCTATTTACCTACTGAGTTTGTGCTGGTGGGAAGTTGGCAGGAACCCATGCAGAGCTCATGCCACCATGAGCCAAAGCTGAGACCCTGAAGACAAGTGAGCCAAGATTCCTGAAGGCAGTAAGAGGTATCTGACATAGTACCCTAGTCAGTGCTTTGTGTAAATTAACCCTAACCCTCATAATAACCCTCCAGTAGGCACACTTATCTGAGAGAACTGAACTGAATATATTAGTTAGGACTCTGGTGCCAAGTAACAGTAGCCCCCCTTCTCTATAGTTTCATTTTCCTCAGTTTCAGTTACCTGTGGTCAACCACAATCCAAAAAAAGAAGGACGAGTATAGTACAGTATGGTATTTCAATAGAGACGAAGACCACATTCACATAACTTTTATTACAGTTTATTTTTATAATTGTTCTATTTTATTATTAGTTATTATTGTTGAATTCTTTCTGGGCCTAATTTATAAATTAAAATTTATCATAGGTATGTAGGCACAGGAAAAAACAGAATACACGAGGTTTAGTACTATCTGAGGTTTCAGGCATCCGCTGGGGGTCTTGTATCCCCCATGGGTAAAGGGAAACACTGTAATACAAACTTGCCTGGGAGGGAAAAGGTTGTTTCTTGACTCAAAAGCCAGTCTTTAGCAAGGATAAGAGTGAAACAGGCCTTGAGGCCTACTGGAATCAGAGACTTGAACAACACAAAGACTCTGTGGCTTTCTTCCTTCTCTGAATATTTTATCCTTGACTTAGGAACCATTATCCTGGCAGCTCTGACCCCACCCCTTTTTAGCTCTGTCACCAGCAACCAGAAAGGAAAGGGATCCTGTTTCCAATCTGAAAACATCACAGGGAAGAGCTCAGCTTGCTTTTGGTCATGTGACTACTCCTTGGACCAATCACATAGCTGGGCAGAGAAGCCTGCACTCTTGGCTGCTCTTGGGTCCTGAGCCCAGCCTGCTCCAGCGCTGAGGATCAGGGCTTGTTATAGAAGAAAGAACTAGTCCATTAGACCAAGTTGCCTGCTGGCCTCTGAGTTGTACAACTTCACCTAAGTAGGGAGAGTTAGAGGTGGGTCTTTCAGTGAATCCTCACTTTTGTAAGTAAGAGACACCCACACACAGAGATGGAGAGCTTCAGATCTCTTATTTGTATATGTGTTAGGTCAGCCCTTTCTACCTTGACCAGAGGACATTCCAGGGAAAACATTTTACATGATTTTACCTTCATTCCTCACATATAAATAATTGCCAAATTTTAAAAATTTCTGTCTTTAAACATGTTTTCAAATTTCCTTCTTCTTCCTGCTCTCACTACCACATCCTAGGCCCCTACCCTGTTACTTGGACACTTGCAACTATTAGCTGATTTTCTAGCCCTCCCATCTTGTCCATTCTGCTGTCACCAAAGTTATCATTGTAAAAACAAATGGAACTAAACTATTCTTCTTTAGAGAGACCTTTGATGACCCATTATTTTCTTCTGTATTTAATATATGACTTTTCCTCCTGAAAATGACTTGCTGGAATTTTATAGTATACAGCCTTCTATTTTTATAAACATTCTTATAATATACTCACATTTGATTGCATATGAGTGTGTGTGTGTGTGTGTGTGTGTGTGCTCATATTAGTTTCTTCCACCACATAGATGCTTATTCAAATGGGTAGAAACCCTCTCTTACTTATTATATCCACAGTGCTTTCCATGCACTGATAATAGCCATTCAATAACTGCTAAATAAATAATGTTTAGCTTTTTGACTTTTCCCCTAGTCACTGGAAAGTTGATAAGAAAGAAAAAGGAGAAGAACAAGAGAAAGAAAAATGACAAAGGAGAGGAGGAAATTTAAAAATTATATCAAGTGCACAGTTCTTGTATCAAATCAATTTTGCAAAATCATGAGAAGAAAAACAAATAACTCAACAAAATAATCACATTTCATATTAAGGATGTATGTTTTTATCTCTAGAAGATAATCTGACCTGGTGTTTGTTGTTTGTCTCTTGGTTCTAGGACATAATATTTTTGAAATTGAGGTTGTGCATAATACTCATGTTGGAAATAATTTGAAAATCTATGTAATACATAGACAGAAGTAGTGTATTAAGTCATGTCAGCAGTCTTTCAAATTGCTGACAAAATTCAGTAGAAAACCCCTGAAAAATTTTATGGCAGAGTCTTATTGTTTGCAATTGTTTACCAGTCCTTTCAATAAAAGAGAATTAGGGGCTGGGGTTGTAGCTCAGTGGCAGTGCGCTTGCCTTGCACATGTGGGGCACTAGGTTTGATTCTCAGCACCACATAAAAATAAATAAACAAAATAAAGACATTGTGTCCATCTGTAATTAAAAAATATTTTAAAAAAAGCAAAGAGAATTAGACATCCTCATTCATCACAGGGGACTTCATGGCAGCTCCCCATAAGCAGGGGCAAAGTGCACTTCTATACCTGTGATCAGGCTGGGCCAGTGGAATGTGGGCAGATGTGACTTATCTCCTGATCAAGCAGAAGCTCTGAATGTGATTGCCTGTTGTAATGGTTAATTTTTGATGTGAAATTTTAATTTTAGGTGTTAATTTGAGGTGACTGGATTAAGGAATGCCTAGATAGCTGGTAAACTATCTTTCTTGGTGTGTTTGTGAGGGTGTTTCCAGAAGAGATTAGCAATTGAAGTAAAGATGTGCTCTCAACTAATACAGGCAAGCATCATCTAATCTGTTGAGCGTGCTCACAGAACAAAAGGGAGGAAGAAGTAGGAATTCATTCTGTCTGCCTGAGCTGGGACATCCACTTTCTGCCCTTGTCCATTGAACAGGAAAATCTAGATCTCAGACTTTCAGACTCCGTCAGCAACTTACACTATTGAACTCCTTCTCCTGCTCCTAATTCCCAGACCTTCGAATCAGATGAAATTACATCACTGGATTTCTTGATTCTCCAGCTTGTAGATAGATGGCAGATCATGAACTTCTCAGTGTCTGTAACTGTTAGCCAATTCCTATAATCAATCTTGCATATATCTTAATATATCCTCATAGTTCTGTTTCTCTGAAGAACCCTGATTAGTTCACCTGCTTCAGCATGGACTCTTGCTCTGCTCTTTTCCCTAGAATATCACGGATCAGGTTTGTTCCATTAGCCAGGGTCCCAGATTGTGAGGTACCAGCGCAGACTTTCCTCGAACCCACAGCCTGAGAACAGATCCATAACCTGAGAGCAGACTCATAGCTTGGTGCCTTCTGTAGACCTGCATATAACATGAGCAAGGCATGAAAAATATTTCCAGTTGTGAACAACTGAGATATTTTGGAGATTTGTGGGTTGTTTATTGTTGTTACTATAGCAGGACAAACATACAGAAGTTAATCAAAGTTTTTACTTTGAAACAAATATTCTTCACTATGAGACCTCAAGCCAAATTCTGGTAAAAGTAACAGGGAATTTATTTAAGAGAGAAAAATATTCTCTTTGACTTTGGAAGAAATAGAATCTTCAATTAAATAAGTAAGCAAATATACATCATGTAGTAGATTGTATTTGTACTCCCAATTATTTGATGCCCTTCTATAAAAGAATTCTTGTACATCATTTATATCAAATATTGCATGTGACTTGCTTTGACAAGTAAAATGTAAATGGAATAGATATATACATGCCACTTCTAGGCAGAAATATATATATATATTGTTGTAGGAGGACATAATACCTTTATTTTATTTTTATGTGGTGCTGAGGATCGAACCCAGTGCTTCACGCATGCTAGGCGAGCACTCTATCACTGAGCCACAGCCACAGCTCCTAGGCAGAATTTTAATAAGGATAATTTGAGCAAAAAGTGAACCTGGGGACACAGTAAGGGATCCTAAACTACTAAGTAATATGGACTTTGTTGAACTTTTTAAATAGTGGTGCCACCAGAAAGAGATTATCTGGCTAGCCGTCTCATGGATTCATGGAAGTACTTTCTTTATGATAGTCTTGCTTTATTGTGCACATCCAGAAACTTCATAATGTGACAGATTGATTAGACATTTACATGGGGTAAATGTCTTACGTAAATACCATTCAAAAGGGGTCTGGTATAAATAATATCATCAGTGTTTGAACTAATGAGGTGCAATCTCCTTTCCAGTTCCTGTCTAGTATTGCAAGTATATATTCCACTCTAACAAGGTCTCTGGGAAGCTGATGATCAAATCTCTGGGTAAATGTGGTAAGATAAGGAAACAGCATCTCAGTCTTGTAAAGCTGGGGCACCAAGTGTGATTAACGGAAGCTGCTTGACTATGTGTGTCAGTCACAGCCATTGCTCTTTCTGCTGCCTGGGTTAAATCCATGCCCATTTCTGCCTCCTAGACCTCCCTTTTTCTGTGATCCACTGTGGAACAGTCCTACTCCTCACTGACCTTTTCTTGGGGTATGTTTATAGCATTCATCAGTTTTCAATCATACATCTGCTCTTCGAGTTCCTGGCAGATCTCTTAACTCTCAATTTAGAGACAGAGTAGAAAAACAATGGACCTGTAGCCAGACAGCCAGGTCTGCCACTTATGAGCTGTGTGTTTCTTAGGCATTCTGGGCTTTATATTTTGAAATATGAAAAATACACATATTCGTATCTATAACTTGGGGCTGTTGTGAAGAGAATAAATGTGATTTTAACCTAACTGGCACATAAAAAAATGTAAGATTCCCTTACTTTCTATTTCTATTAAACTGTAATACCAAATAATTTTACAATAATGACAACAATAGCATTAACAACAATCCCTATTAAGATCCACTATGTCACTAGTACTATGCTACAAATGTGTATTGTTATTCTCTATTGAACTCAAAATCATCATTTCTTGCTCATTTCATCTCTTCTCTGCTGTTATAAATAAACCTTGGTTTTGTATAGAAGCTAGAGATTTTCAGCAGCTCAGACAGCTCTCCACATTGATGAAAACCTTCATATCCTGCCCCCGTCTTGTAATTACAAAGCCTCTTATCTGCACAACTGGATTCTTTCTGAAGCACCCTTTCCATTTTCCCACTGCTCTGATTATGGGTTTACCATGGCTCTTCAGGGTACATCAGATGGAGAGATTAACTCCCAATTCCCCAGGCCCTTGGTCAATCCTCCAGTCACTGTTTTATTAGAAGAATCCAGTTCTTTCTAATCATCCACCCAAGATCTCCATTCAGCATCTGGGCCCATGAACATACCCATACCTGCACCTGCAACTCACTACTGATTTGTTCCTCGAACAAGAATTCTTCCCTTGTTTGACTTCATCTAGATCCTACACTACTTTTTTTTTCTTTTTTCATTTTTTGAGGCAGGTATCGGGGATTGAATTCAGGGGCACTCAATCACTGAGCCACATCCCCAGCCCTATTTTGTATTTTATTTAGAGACAGAGTCTCACTGAGTTGCTTAGTGCCTCATTTTTGCTGAGGCTGGCTTTGAACTCATGATCCTCCTGCCTCAGACTTCCAAGCAGCTAGGATTACAGGTGTGCACCACTGCACACAACTAGATTCTACACTACTTTTAAGGTCAAATTTAAAGTCTACATTCTGAAACTGACAAATCCTCAAACCCATATAATTAATATTTACTTTCCTTTGAAATCTGCCCCTACAAGTAAATGGGTCACATGTTCTCAGCCACTACAGATTAAAATCCCTCAAGTGTAAGAAAATTATATTCTATTACTTTTTGGTTTCTATCCCTCTGTATGCCTAAGTCTGCCTAGATGAAACAGTAGGTACTTAATAAGTGCTGATATCAATTATTATTATGAGCAGGCCATGCAACTGGCCACCACAAAAACTTCCTGGGCACCAAAAGATTTCAACTCAGTTAATGGAAAAAACCTTTGTTTGATTAACCCTACTATATGTAGGGTTAATTTTGGTTTAAAATTCACACACTTTTTAAAAACCCAGCCAACCTGAGGCTGGGGTTGTGGCTCAGCGTGGAGCATTCACCTTGCATGTGCAAGACCCTGGGTTCGATCCTCAGCACCACAAAAAATGTATGAATAAAATAAAGGTATTGTGTCCAACTTCAACTAAAAAATAAATGTTAAAAAAAAAAAGCCCAGCCAACTCAAGAAAAGTCCAGGAATTTGCAATTGAAGCTACATAAAGAATGGTTAAAATGGAAACATAGGTTGTTTAACAAGAACCATGTAACAAAGGAAGAAGATGATTGTACAGTTTAGTCTCCAGATGAGCTGATGGCTTACCTCCCTGAGTGTGAGTTTTTCTGCCTTTAGTACTTTCATAATTGTGTGGGTGAGAACAATCTTGCACAAGTTGAGAGAATGGCATGCAACTAAGGTGTTTTTCAGTAACCACTACTATTCTTCATATTTTAAAAAAGTATGTATTACTCTAAGTATAAATAAATTATGTGGTTTATTTTTTAATAGAAATATGAAGCACAGTATCACACAACAAACCTTCTCCTGTGTGCTGACTTAAAACATGGACAGAAAATTGTTAATGAACTAATATAAAAAACTGATGAGGGGCTGGGGCTGTAGCTCAGTGGTAGAGCTCTTGCCTCAGAAATGTGAGTGACTGGGTTCAATCCTCAGCACCACATAAAAATACATAAATAAAGATATTGTGTCCATCTACAACTAAAAATAAATAAATAAAAGAAAGAGACTGAGGAAACAAAGCAGTGGTGGATTGGAATCTTCTTGGAGCTCACTATGGGACAAAACCACATTGCAAGAAAAAACCTTCACTATTCACATATTTCCATGATTTTGCATCACAGAAGCGACAGACATACAAGTATGTGTGACCTGAATATTTAATTGAGGGATTTGTGTGACAGGCTCCAGAGTTGAAACCAACATTTAGCTCTGGCCTCCTGGCAGCTGAGAAGGGATGATGATTTTTGTGTCTCTTGTTATTTGACATTTTAAAAATCATCAGTTCTTTGGGAGATGGACTTCTTTCCACTGTCAAACTGAGAGGCACTGATTCTGGGATAATGAAGAGCTAAGACAGAGTGAGCCTGCAGCAGAGGAAATATCAAAAACATATGGCTTTTCTTGTCAAGTGCAAGAACATAATGTCCAAGATAATTCCATAAGCTATTTTAACAGGGAGCTAAAGTGATTTAAATTTTTATAAACTTCTGATAACAGGGATATTAAGCGATCATGAAGAGGGCTTAAGTGAGTTTGTTTTTGTTTTTGTTTTTAAGCTGAACACAGGGCAAAAGAACAATTTTAAACTGAGTTTCAAAGAGTCAAGTTAGCAAAGTCAATACCTACCTTATAACTTATTTAATCTTCTGTGTTTTGATTTTATTTCGGTTTAGTTGTGGATTAAAAAAGTAAATTATTTATGGTAACATTTTGTCACCATAAATAAGTTACCATTTTTCAAATACCAAATGCTCCCATGGTGTTTGCTGCCTCGAGCAGATTGCTTGTCTCTTCCTACACAGCAGTTCCAGTGGCATTTGTAAGGGAGCCACGTCTCATGTTAACACAAAATCCAGGCTCTTCCAGGTTTCAGCAGAAGCCTGTTTCTGAACCCCCTGATTGCATCATCTCTTATCATCTCCAATCAGGGCCACAAGAATGAACTCTCAGGGCCATATGAACTCTCACCCAAGTGTGGCCAGAAAAATATTTCTTTGCTCTCCTCCCTCCCCAGCACTCATTGCCTTCACACATCTAAAGATGGCTGACTCAGCATCTTTGCATGCTGAATCCTCTTCTCAATCCTGAGTGGCAGGACTGAAGGAGGCCCACAAGGTTCTTTCCCTCAAGAAGTTGTCATTTGCCAGGCACAGTGGTGTATGCCTATAATCCCAGCATCTTGGGAAGCTGAGGCTGGAGGATGGCGAGTTCAAAGCTAGGCCTCAGCAACAGTGAGACGCTAAGCAACTCAGTGAGACTCTGTCTCTAAATAAAATACAAAATAGGGCTGGGGATGTGGCTCAGTGGTTGAGAGCCCCTGAGTTCAATCCCCGGTACCCCCCCCCCCTAAAATTGTCATTTTAGTGGGAGGGAACACAAGAAGCACATACAGAAAAAGGAGAGCTATTGTTTCTGTTCCATACTGTTAAGAGGCTGTTCAGTGTTTAAAAGAAGAATTTGCACACATTAAGGGAGAGTAAGAAGAAAATAGTTATCAAAGAAACAAATAATAAAGTATTGACACATGCTGTTTTATGAAGTCCAGGTTTTTCATTTTAAAATGACTGTGCTCTAGTTCACAGAGTTGGCACTTGTCCCCAGCCTCCCTTTCAGATTCAGCCACCTTGCAGGCTAGTGCTCAAAAGCTGTTCTAGCGCTTAACTTGTATCCTCCAGTCAACATTTCCTCTTTTCAAACATCACTGCCAGAAGCCTTCAATATCTAACAAGTCAATGACCCAGTATATTACCTACTGTGATTGATAGCTCCACCAATCTCTGCTTTGGTGTCAGAATGAGTAAGGGGAAAATGTCACTTGGGGAGGTGACCCCCAGAGACTTGAAAATGAGGGACATACGGTTACTCAAAGTTCCACCATAAAATCAAAATTCATAAGGGATCAGAATAGAGAGCCAGTCTCCCAATGGCTCTCAGGCTGGATAAAGCCCCTAATAATCCAACAGAAGAGGTTTGCTTATCTATACAACGTGTCTCTGTAACAGGGGGCTTATTTGCAGAAAGGGCTAGAAGTAGCAGCCTGAAAGGCTAGAGTTGGCAGTAGCTTCTAGAAAGGATGCAGGGGCTTCCCCTAGCAGATCTACCCACCCAGTATAAAAATGAATGAATCAGGCAATTAAAACCATATGTTATTAAACATTTGAATCATAACATCATTTTCGCTGAATTTACACCCATCAAGAAACATTCTGCAATTTGGCTTCCCAAATTCACAGAGAAAATGAGGCCTACATGAATTCTGGGCCCACATGTCAGTTATATTTCTTATTGAAGTGAATAAATTGGAATTTGATTAGTATAATTCAACACCTTGTCAGCGTTTTCCCGAAGTCTGAGCGAATCTAGACCACATCTAGTTCTAAGTTCTAAAAAGCTGTGGGCTGCATTGGGAATTCATTTGATCATTCCTCCATTCAATTCAATGTCTTGGGAAGCCTCTTACAGAACAACCACTGTGCTTAGGAATACAGTATTGAGTAAAATAGATTGATCCTGTCAGCGAGCTTTCAAGCAAATAGGTATAACAAAATGTGACGAGGTACTGATGTTTGAAGAAAGAAAAATTTTGAGTATAAAAGAAATGTCGGTGTTTAGGACTGCTTTCTGGAATAAACACATCTGAACAGAGACCTGAATCAGGAGTTTGTCCAGTGACTGGGAAGAAGGAGGGACAGACCAGAGAAGAGTAAGTGAGGAACTCAGTTCTGTTGGCCATTTAAATGCTGGGGGAAAACAAGCAGGAGGGCAGATGGAGAGTCTGGTGGCCCAGGTTTAAGGAGTTAGTAATTTATACTTAAGGCCACGGGAGGCACTACATAACTTAGCAAGGATCTAGTATTGTAGTGGTACCCCTCCTCCACAGAAAATCTTAATTAAGCTTCTCCAGAAACCCTCACTATAATTAATCTTAGGACTATCCGCAGAAGAGTCGCTACAAAAGAATTCAATGTTAAACTTCCTATTTCCTGTTGTTCGGTCTTACTGGGCCACTGGCCTAGAAGAGATCAGCACTTCAGGTGAACACCCCTTTACTATCTTTTCACAAACATTTATAGTATTCGTAATAACATATATAATAGTTTGTAGAAGCGTGTTTGCAAATGCAAAGTGTGATAAGAAAGACAGATCCTTTAATAAGGTCTCTAGCCTTGAGCCAGAGCTTCACAGAGATGTTTACATTTCAAAGAGAAGAGGACAGGTAACAGCTGGTAGGGGAAGGGGAAAAGGGAAGAAGCTCTCCCCTTCTCAGGTGCTGTCCTTGAAGGGTTAATTTTGCCCAGAACAGTGTGAACTTTTGTGTGAACTTCTTTTGTGTGAACTTCTGCAGACTGTGAACTTCTGAGTCCCTCCCCTTACACACTGGGTATAAAGTTCTGAAACTGCCTCAACTTGGGGTTCAGGGGAATTAATTGATTACAGCGAAAGCTTTGCCCTCTGAATCTGGCTGCAGCCAAATAAAACTGCTTCCTGCTGTCTCCTACAACACTATAATCAGATTTGCATCTTGAAAAATCTCTGGCTGTGGAACAATTGGATAAGGGAAGAGTGAGAGGAGGGACTGAGCTTAACTGGGGTGGGGAGGCCAATGTAAAAGCCATTCTGATTTGTGTGAGATATGATGGTGGCCCAAGGGAGAAACAAGGGTTGAGAGAGAGGTGTGTTGGCTTGAAAGACATTTCAGAGGAAGAACTGAGAAGTCTTGTGAATGGATGAATGGTCCAATTTTTACCTGGTTTAAGTGTACCTCCCCCCTGTAATTTTCATGTCTTCGAAGCAAGGTCACAAGCGTGGCAGTGTAAAGAGGTGGTGGGACCTTTAAGAGGTGGAGTCTAGTGGCCTCCTGGCAGGAACACGTGCAAGAGGGTGAGTTTCCGTGGCAAGACAGGTAATGAGAGAGAAAGAGAGAAATCAGGGGTTGGGCTTGCTCCTTTCTGACAACTTCTCAAGAGAACTAACTGTGATCCCTCAAGAGCTCCTTACTTTCTTCTGAGGACCATGGTCTCCAATGATCTTCTAGATTCCACCCCTTCAAGGTCCAACCACCTCTTCACATTGCCACTTTGGGGACCATGCTTCCAACCCATGAACCTTCGGGGGTACAGACTCAAACCAGATCAAACCCATAGCATACCCTCATAGACATATCCACAAAAAGATTTTTTGTAATATTTTTAACCAGCTCCCTGGGATCCCCTAGGCCAGTCAGTTAATGGGATTGAAGCCAGGGCCGTCTGCATGTTAGGCCAGTGCTCTGACACTGAACTATAACCCCAGCCTTAATGTAGACCTTTTCCATGTGACATAGCTACTCTGCTTTTGGATGCTCAAGTTCTCAGTTTTATTTAATTTTCTGAGTTTGGTTTTGAATACTGTTCTTTAATTGCATCTTAATGGCGCCTTTATTCCTCATGAATTATTGAGTCCTGCACACTTTTAGCTAACCCTTCCCCCATTTCACCTTGCAAAGGCCACTGTTTTTAATGCTGTGGTTTTATCTGTGAACTTTCATCAGAATTCCAAATACCAATACTGAAGTTGATATTTTTTGGATGTTTTGAGGACTATTTAGCTTTTCAGAACTCTGGTGCATTTCTTTAAATTGCAAAGAAAAAAAAAAAACCTCAATTCCATTATCTTAACTTTTTCTCATCGATTTGAATTTTGTATTCCGTGGCAATGAAAGAAAAATATACACAGTAAAACACACGTAGAAAAGAAATGCTATGATGCCTGTTAGTCAGCCTTTTGTTGATGTGAAAAACATCTGAGAAAAACAACACAGAGGAGGAGAGATTTATTTTGGCTCTTGCTTTCAGAGGTTTTAGTCCACGGTTGCCTGACTCCATTAATTTGGGCCTGAGGTGAGGCAGAACATCATAGCAGAAGGACGTTGTGGAGAAAATCTCTTCACACACAACAGCCATGAAGCAAAGAGAGAGAGAAAGAGGGAGAGAAGAGGGGACTGGGACACGAAATACCCTTCCAGGAATGCCCCCAGTGAACTGCTTTCTCCAACCAGTCCCCACCATGTTACAGTTTCCACCACCTCCCAGTAGTCCATTCAGCTATCCATGGATTGATCCAGCAATGAGGTCAGAACCCTCATGATCCAATCACTTCCCCCAAACCCCACTTCTTAACATGGCTGCCCTGGGGACCAAGCCTTCAACACTGAAGACTTTGGGGGACATTCCAGATCTAAACCATAACAACGTCTGTATTAAAAACAATTATCAAAAAAGATATAACATTATTTAGCAAACTTTTGGCAATTTTCTCATTAGGGCCACGGAAAGGGGCCTTCTTAAATCAATTTCATCATCAACGAACCCTCAGCTCTGCCTGGAAATCCTGACTTATTTCTTTGGTTTGTGTGCTTTCTCTATTGGATGACCTCTTTTCCTCCAACCTCAAATTCTTTCCTATCTCTTCTCACCTAAGCTTCTTAGAGTAAATTGGAGCCACTAGCCAAGAACTCTCTCAGTGTCCTACAAATCCAACACCTGGGCCCTGCATCCAGCATCTCTGTGCTTTCTGTTATGTCAGGTGTCCTTTCCCCCTGACCTGCTGATATCCACTCCTGCCACTTGTGCAATGATCTCTTCAGTCATCTGTAGCTTCACTCTTATCATTTCATCTGGAATATTCACATGTCCTGCTGTCTCTTTCACCTGAAAACAAAGAAAAGCTCAAGAAAAACCTATGTCCTGGTTTGCACTCCCTCCAACAACCACCATATTTTTCTCCTTACCTTTATAACCAAATCTACTGAATGATGTATTTTGACTTTTGATTTCTATTTCCTCACTTCTCATTGCTCAATTCATTCCCATCACTTTATGTCGCTATCACCCACATCTTCAATATCATTCCAGGTTCATTTTACCTGATTTCTAAATAGCACTTAGCCAGTTGCCATTTATTTTCCTTCTTAAAATTCTCAGCCTGTGGCCTTTGAATATCAGGATTCCTTGATCCACGTTCTAAGCTGTATTCTTATTCTATACTCTACAAACCTCAGCTCTGCCAATAGGTTCACTCACTATCTATTGACTTCTAAATTGATGTTGCCAGCCCAAGCTTCTATTCTCAAATCCAGATCTTGCCTACTTTACTCTACTTGGGTATCTTAAAAGTTTCTCAAGCGTAACATATCAAAGGCTGAATTTGTTCTTTTCCTGCTTAGAGCTGGTCCTTTCTCAGTGAATGCAACCACCACACAGGTGTCCAAGTAGAAACCCAGGTGTTGTCCCCAACTATTGCTTGCATTCCCCTTCCAAATTCAGTAGAGCACAATTCTGCTGCTTTAACCTTCTAAGTGGGTCTTGAATTTTCCTCCACAGTCACACAACTTCTAAGGCTCTTCAGTGAAACCAGGTAGCACTCAGATTTTTTAGATCCCTTCCTTTCTACTTTCAGATTTAACTAGTACTGTTAGACCAGGACGCAAGAAAAGACCACTGACTCCAATTAAAATCAAATTAAAGCAAGCTTATTATTTCGACCTGCCGGGCTGCCTTGCCCATCAAAATCGTGGGAGCCAAGGACAGTGGCGAGGCTTCTTTGCGGCCCAGTTTTATAGCCCAAAAAGTTACGCAAAGGGGGGTTACAGATAACAACACTCTGAGGAGCATAACACAAGTTTACATTTTTGCTGGCCCCGGCATCAGAATTTATGGAGATCTTAGAGACTCAGAGAGGGTCGTTATCCGGCCAGGGAAGGCCAGAATTTATGAGGCATCACTAAGGTTTAGGAAAGGGTTGTTATCTGGTCAGGGAAAACCAGACATGGGTGAGTTCAGGGCACGGGCAGGCATTCCAAGCAGGTTCAGAATTTGCAGTAATTTATAGTAAAGCCGAAATTATCTTTTCATGGTTTTGTGGCAAGATGCCCAATTTTAAGAAAAGATCAGGTTGGGTTTATCAGTACCACTGATCATGGATTTCCACAGAATCTCAAAATGAACCATGGGATAATAACAAAGTGATTGCCTAATGAATTTATATTATGAGCAAAATGAACATTTATGAAACTGTAGTACTTAAATCCTCAGATTATCTATTGATTACTTTTTGCTTAAATTATATTCTAAATAAAGACTGATTTTTAAAAATTTCAGTGTGCAATTGACACAATTAAATAATTTCTAAATAGCACTTAGCCAGTAAGTAAGCCAGGTGAAAGATTAAAATGATCTGAAAAGAGTACACAGAGCAGATTTTTTTAAAAGGGTATGCACTACTAAACAAAAATTGATTGCAAAATCCTATTTTACATAAACTCAATTTAAATCTTAAGGAAAAGTAAATTCTAAATGAAAGCATTTCAGATGAAGCCCTAATACAGATGAGATTTAAATGAGAAATTGTATGTTTTCAAAGATTCCTCATCCGGTGATATAGGTGATATAATTACAATATGAAAAGCAGTGCATACAATTAAATAGTCGTTGCCTATCTCAGAGCTCTCTCTTGGAGAGAGGTTGCCCAGTGTGTAGGAGTAGTTTTAACACACACACACACACACACACACACACAAAACCCCCATTCTCTTTCAGCAGTACAGCCCCGGCAGCCAAAACCTCTTCACTATCACAATCGGCAGCCGCCCATGAGTAACCATGACAACAGCTTCTGTAATGTTTTGCAGTGTGCCTCTTAGAAAACGATATAGTTCAAGGTCAAGCTCTGTATTGGCGAAAAGGCCCCTCCTGTTCCTCTGCATAAATGCATCATTGAATGGCAGCCAAAATTTGAGGCTCCCTCAACCTTGAGGCTGTTGGCCAAATGGCCGTGCTAGCTTCCCTCTGTAGGCCCTGCCAGCGCTTCTTGTTTCTGTCCTTTCCACCATGGGCCACATGGGTTCCTTCACTTCCTGGAAAGCACTCTGCTGGGACCTGAGTTAGACTGGGTAGCTGTCTCCAGTGGTGCTGTTAATAGTTACTTGGAGGCAGATTGCCTTTAAATGCAAGCGTATATTCGATCACACCAATCATCGAACATAAACAACTAATGCAAAAAGTGTTGGGTGTGCTGGAGCACCACAACTAGCATTTAACACACACTAATCAACACTACAAGCAAATCACACAATCCTAGAGTCCTGAAATACCTCTGATGCCAAGCAACTTCTCTTAGTGGAAAAACAGACTTTTTTGTTGTCCGGTGGTTCTCTCCAGCCCACCACCTTTGGATATCAGGGAATGGTGGATGGACAGCAAGGCAGATGTCCTCAGAGCAGCCTCCTTGATGTGGCAATACAAGTGATTTAAATATAGTTCCAATTGGTGGTATATGTTGGTGATTGATCATACCCAGTAAAAGTCAATGACCATTGGTTATGTCCAGTGAGATGATGTAATTGTAAGAGGACATGTTCTTTGCACATGTCCATGGAGCTGTGCTCCCTATCCATTGTAACCAGTCATTGTTACGTGTACCTGTGGCTAGTGCCCCTTACAGCTCCTTGTCAATTGCAACCAGACCTGACTCAGCATGCCTATGGCTGCTGTTCCTTATGGCCAGCAATTCAGTGAGTCCCAGCATGTCCCAACATGTGTATGGCAGATGCTCCTTACAGTAGCCAAGAAATCCTTCCACTTTGTAGCCCTGTCATGGGTCCACAGGGCCTACCGCTTCCTTCCATAGTCCTCGGTTGTGAACTAAGCCTTGGGACTTGATGAGTATTTTTTTTTTTTCATTTTTTTTTTTTTTACTATCTATACATGACATTATAATGATCTTGGCAATTCATACGATGAGTATTTTTTTATGACTCCATTTTATCTCCTTTGGTTTAGTTTTACCTCTCTTTACAAACTGATTGGTTTAGAGATTATGGTTTACACCAGGGATTGGCAAACAATAGCCCATGAGTCAAATGTGGCTTGCCACCTGTTTCTATAAATAAAGTTTATTGGAATACAGCCATACTCACTAGTATATTGTCTCTGCTTTTTCATTACAACAGTAAACTTAAGTAACTGTGGTAAACCATATAGCCCAGAGACCTAAAATGTTTTCTTGCTAACACTTTATAGAAAAAGTTTGCCAAACCGTGAAAAGTATTTTAACTAATAAAAGTCAATCTTTAAGTAATGTTATATTACTTCACATGTACTTGCAACAGTAAACTCTCTATATTCTGGCTTGAAATTTGTGCTATTATTAAAGGTTTTACTCCGATTTATAAACTCCACTAGGCATTATTATTATTTTTCCTTGACAAGATTATCTTTCAAAGAGACTTTTAAAATTTAAAAAAGTATTTTATATTGAGGAGGTTTTGTGTGAGAGGTTTTGTAGGACTCAGGCCAAGAATTGAGTCTGCTCATCACTATTTATTTGCTCATCCATTCATTCCAGAAGTATTTACTAGGGGGAGGGGAAGAGGACAGGTGGTGATGAAAATGGATATGATCATAGTATGATTTTTCATATATGAATATGTCAAAATGAACCCATCATCCTGTATTATTAAAATGCACTAATAAAGAAGTAAAAAAAAGTATTTCATATTATTCCCCACATGATTAACATTTCTGGTGTTCTTTATTCCTTGGTATAAATCCAGATTTTCCTATTATACCTTTGCCTGAGGGAGTTCCTTTAACATTTCTTGTAGCATAGACCTACTGGTGGTAAATTCTTTCAGTTTTTATGTGTCTGAAAAAGGTTGTTTTTGTTTTGTTTTGTTTTAACCAGGGATTAAACCCAGGGGTGCTTAACCAGTAAGCTGCATCCCCAACCCTTTTTATTTTTTATTTTGAGACAGGGCCTCACAAAACTGCTGAGGCTGGTCTCAAACTTGGAATCCTCCTGCCTCAACCTCCCAAGTTGCCCAGCCACTTGCTTTGCTTTTGAAGATGTTTCCACTAGGTATAGCATTCTAGATTGAAAGATTTTTATCTTTTTGTTTGTAATTTTTTCAGGTTTATGTATTTTTTTAAAAATTTATTTTTCAGGTTTTGCGTTTTAGTACTTTAACGGTATTGCTGCACTATCTTCTGGTTTACATTGTTTCCAACAAGAAGTTTGCTGTGGATCTCATTTTTTTTTCTTTTGTTCCTCTGTACATGTATCTTCTTTCTCTAATTGCTTTTATCCCCTTTATCATTGGATTTAACAATTTCATTTCCATGGACTTTTTTGTAGCATCTTGTGCTTAGGTTTTGTTGATGTTTCTTAAACCCATGGATTTATAGTTTACAGTAAATTTGGACATTTTCAACTATCATTTCTTCAAATACTTTTTAGAGCCCTGGTTCTCCTTTCACTAGATTCCAGTCACACACACACATACACATATTTGTCCGAGTTGTCCCAAAGCTTAGTTATATTCTGTTCTTTCTTTTTTAAGTCTTTCCCTGCCCCCCCTCCAGATATTTTAGTAGGAATAATTCATATTGCTATGTCTTCACATTTACTAGTCTTTTTCTCCTGTACTTTCTAATCTTACATTAATCTCATTTCGTGTATTTTTAAATTTTGGTTATTAATTTTTCATCTCTAGAAGTTTTGATTGAGTCTCCTCTATTTCCCATGTCTTTTAAAACATGATCATACTTTTCTTTTACCTTCTTGAACTTATGGACTATGTTTATAATTTGCATCCAAATATCCTTGCTGTTAATTCCATCATCTGTCACATCACCAGGTCTGTTTATTTAGATTGATTTCTCTGTTTATTATGGGTTATGTTTTTTCACCCCCATTGCCATAATTAGTAATTCTATATTGGAGTCTAGATATTATAAATTTTACTTGTCGAGTGAGACACTTACATACAGACACACACACACACATTTCTTGAAATATTCTGAGATGTGGTTAAGTTACTTAGAAATGGTTTGATCTTTTCAAGGCTTACTTTTGCACTTTTTGGGTGGAACTAATGCAACCTTAATGTAACCTAGATTGTCCCAGTTACTAAGTCCATACTATGAGCAGGCTGAGTGCTCTTCCCAGTGCCCTGTGTATTACAAGGTTTATCCACTCTAACTGGGGAACTCTTCCCTGCTTTGGGTGAGCTTTGAGGATTGTTCTTCCTTTTCCCTATCCGTGGTTTGTCTCCAGCTATAGTCTCTTTATATCGATAAGCTGTTCACTACTCAGCTGATGGTTTGAGTGAGTGTCCTTTGCAGATCTTGAGTTCTGGTTTTCTCTTTGTACAGCTTTTTTCTTTCCATGTAGCTCTCTCATCCCTGACATTGCAACCTCCAAATTCCAGCCATCTGATCTTAAATCCTCAACTGTCTCTTCAACTGGAAAGGATGGCTAGGCTCTGTTTGAATCCCACCTCCCCATCTCCCCTATTCTGTAGCCAGGAAACTCTCTCCAAGTCACAAATTGGGGCAATCCTAGGATGAAAGTTTATTTTACTATTTAAATTTTTATTATTGACTCTGTAAAACATACACAACAGCAAAGAGAATAGTATAATGAGTTCCCATCTTCCCATCATGCAGTTTCAACAATTGTCAAAATTTCTCCAATTTTTTATATCATCTCTTTTCCAATATAATGTCATTTTCTTTAGCATTTTGAGGCGAATCCCAGTTGATATATGTCTTATAAACACTTCAGTGTGCATGTGTAATAGATGATTTGTGAGGACTTTTAAAAAATATAACTACTCTGCCATTTATTGCTTGAGAATATATTAATATAATCTAATATCCAGATCATATCTGAATTGCTCTACCTAATCTTCAAAATGCCTTTCTAAAAACCAGGTAATCTGATTGAATCAAAATCCAAATAAGTTACAAATTACATTTGGTTGCTGCTTATTACATTTCTTTTATTCTTTTTCAGTCCTTTTGTATATTCTATAGTATATAAAAGAATATCAGTTATTTGTCTATAGATAGATATTTCCACAGTCTATATTGACTGATTAATTCCATGTATTATCTTTCAATGTGTTATTGTCTTTAAGTTTTAAATTTATCCCCTGTAAATTGATTGTTAGACACAGAGGTCTAAAGGTAGGCTTAGGCTCAATTTTATAGGAAGAATTTTTTTTTTCCCCTGGTGCTGAGGATTGAATTTAGGGCCTCACATATGCTAGACAAATGTTCTCTCACCGAGCTACCCCCACCCCTAGGCCAGAGTCTTCCATGTGAGGTACTGTGCATTTCTTTTGGCCTCACACTTTCGGTACATACTGGTTTATTGTCCTACTTAGTAATTACTGAGACCCAAATTGGTCAGTCTATACCAGATAAGTCAGACTGATCTTCCAATAAGATGCTTCCAACCAACATTTTATCTAACAGCTTTGCCTCATTTAAAGAAGGATAATTTTATATTCAGATGATGATAGGCAGGGCTAGTATTTTAAGAATGGAGTTGCTTGAAATATAGAGGTGGATATAGAAAAATTCTTGGCTTAAGCTTACGTAATACACCTTTCTCTTTGCTTGTGTTCTTTACCCAACCGCATGCCCTTTAGGGTGTATACTTATCAGAGGGGTCCATTGGCCTGTTGGAGTATCAATAACATTATTCCAATGTAAGTTCTCACTGGAAGTTTTGTGGGAATTCAAAGTTTTAGGAAAGACTGAATCTTTTAGCTTGAAATAGTCTTTCACTTTTTTGAAAGTTAACCATCCTTTTCTTGGTGAAATCATGTTTATTGTAGTTGGAAAATGGCCAACTACAAATTTGGTAACTTTGTTTTACTGATCCGTGAAGTCAAAATGTCTCAGATTAAAATGTCTCAGGTTAAAATGATTCTCAAGGGGCTAGGGTTGTGGCTCAGCGGTAGAGCACTCGCCTCACAGGTGTGAGACCCTGGGTTCGATCCTCAGCACCATATAAAAAATAAATAAAAAAATAAAGATATTGTGCCCATGTATAACTAAATAAAACAAAATATATTTTAAAAAATGATTCTCAACCTAGGAGTAAATGAGAACCTCAAGATGGCTTGAGCTTTGAATATTTTCCAGAGATAGCAAGGGGTAGGAAAAAAAAAGATTCAGAAATACTGTTCTCAAAGACCATGGAATCGACTTAGGGAGCATAAGTTTTTTTAGGTGACAAAGAAGCCATAATTGGTAGTTGTTTTTACTTTTTGCTTATAATGGTTTACTAACATTCAGTGCCCCTTACAAATAAATAGCCACAATGAGATACCTCTTCATATCCATGAGGATGGGTATAACGAAAAGGAGAAATAATAAGTCTTGGCAATGATGTAAAGAAATTGGAACCCTCATGCACTGCTGGAGGGACTGTAAAATGGTGCAGCTACTTTGAGAGACAGTCTGGCAGTTCCTTAAATGTAAACAGGGGATTGCCATATGGTCCCGAAATTCCATTCCTAGGCATATACTCAAGAGAACTGAAACTTGTTCACACAAAAATATGCACATGAGGGGCTGCGGTTGTGGCTCAGTGGTAGTGCTCTTGCCTAGCACATGTGAGGCCCTGGATTTGATCCTCAGCACCAAATAAAGATAAATAAATAAAATTAGCGGTATTGTATTAATCTACAACTACAAAAAAAATTTTTTTTAAAATATGCAATGAGTGTTTGTAGAAGCATCATAATGAGCTAAAAAGTTTTAGTAACCAAAATGTCCATCAACTAAAGAATGGATAAATAAAATGTGGCATCTTCATACAATGAAATATTTTTCAGCAATAAGAAAAATCAGTGACTTATACATGCTACAACATGGATAACCTTCAAAATATACTCAGTGAAAGAAGCCAGTCACAAAGGAACACATATAATGTGATTTCATGTATATGAAATGTCCAGAATAAACAAATCCATAGAGACACATAGCAGATGGGTGGTTATCTAGAGCTTGAGAGTCAGGGTAGCCAGGGGGTCACTGTTCATATGTATAGGGTTGTTGGAGAGGATGAAAGGTTCTAAAATTATTTCATGATGATTGTGCAACTCTATGCATATATTAAAAATCACTGAATTAAACAATTTAAATAGTTGAATTATATGGTTTGTAAGTATGTGTGTGTGTGTGGGGGCGGGGGGTACCGGAATCAAACCCAGGGCCTTGAGTTAGGCAAGTGATCTACCACTGAGCCCCATTTCCAGCCCTGAAATAGATCTTAATAAAGTTGTTATAAGAAATAAATAGCCAGGCACACTGGTGTATGCCTATAATCCCAGAGGATAGGGAGGCTGAGGCAAGAGGATCACGAGTTTAAAGCCAGCCTCAGCAACTAAGGGAGGCCCTAAGTAAATTAGAGAGATCCTGACTCTAAATAAAATACGAAAAAGGGCTGGAAATGTGGCTCAGTGGTTAAGTGCCCCTGGGTTCAATCCCCAGTTACCAAAAAAAAAAAAAAAGACAGAACAACCAGCTCTTTGAATAAATATTGTTTTAAAGATATACTATGTTTAGTGGTAGAACATTTGCTTAGCATAAATGAGGCCCTGGGTTCAATCCTCAACAAAGCAAAATTAAATGAATAAAATGTTCTACTCATCTGCTATGTAGAACCTCAGGGACTAGAGAATTTTGATCATCTTGTCTTTTTATCTCCTTATTTTCATCTTCTTTCTCCATTTAAAAAATTTTAATTTAAGATTATCCATTTACTAACAATGAAAGCAAAAATCTACCGATGGAATTGGCATCAATAAATCTACTGAGACATCAAATTAAGTTAACAGGTTGTTAGGATAAACTTTTAGAACAAATGATTGGATTGATCCATTATGAATTAAGAGTAGGGAACATAAAATCTCCTAGGGTATATGGAGAATAGTGACTTATATGTTTAATTTTATGATCAGTTTTTTTACAAAAAAGTTTAAGAAGAAAACGGGAGTTGTGGACAGGGAGATAGGAACACAGAGCTGTTTGAATCTTGGGGCTTCCAGTGTAAATTAGACCTGAAAAATATCCTCAGGATATAATCAATCAGAGTGGAAGGAACTTGAGTCTGTGAAAAACAACCTCTTTAATTTCTTTCTCATTTTTTTTTTTCTTTTCGAAGTGGTGGGGATTGAATGCAGGTCCTTTCCCATGCTAGGCAAGTGCTATACCACCAAGCTACATCCCCAGCCCTACCCTCTCCAATTGCTAATGAGAGAATATACAAAAGTAAACTGCCCTACTGAATGGCTCAATCTAGCAATTGATGGAATGAGAATATAAACATTTTAAGATATGTAAAAGTAGATTTGAAATGCAGAAGATCAAATACTGTGTCTGAATTTGTAATGCTGAGCAGCCACATAAACAAACAAACAAAATAGACCATAGATTATTATTTAAAAAACCAGAAGTTTCCTGGGGAAAACTAACTAGGTAAAAGGAATCTTTCTGATATAGGCAGAGCTGGTATGCATGTGGCTCATGATTGTTGCTATGCTTTGATATGGTATGTCCACCAAAGGTTCAAGTGCTGGAAGCTTGGTCCCCAGTGAGGTAGTGTTTGGGGGATGGTGCCTTTAAAAAGAGATAATTAGATCATTAAGAGGGATACTGCTATTCTCTTAGAGAGTTCTTGCATTTGTGGGACTGCACTGGTACCCAGAGAGCAAGTTGTCATAATGTGAATATGACTTCCTTGACTGGTTCTCTCAATTCCTCTCTTATCAGGTGAACTTTTTCTCTTGTACATAATCCTGCCACGAGATGCCATCCACCATGCTGTGAGACAACCCAGGGTTCCTCACCAGACAACAGTGTTATACTCTTGGAACTCCAGAAGTGTGAGCTAAATAAACCTCTCTTCTTTATTTTCAAAATATCTTTCTCAGGTATTTTGTTATAGCAACAGAAAACATACTATGATAATATCCAGGGAGACTGAACAGGAGATACAAAGATACTGTATAGAAAGAGTAAAATCCCGGTTAAAAATGAGCCATGAAGGAAAAAAAGAACAAAAGATGTTGACTCTTAACTAATATTGAATGGTGCATGACACAGAAAGATCAGGCCCTATTGACCTATAAATTGAAGGCAGAATTTCCACATAAAATGGAGATTCCTAAAAGACAGTGGGACCCCCAAGTATTTCAAGAAGCCATTTAAAACCACTACAATTTCCATTACAGATGCATAAGAAACAAACAAAGAGTGATAAAGACACTCTTGAAGCAATATTCTCAATTTGTGACCTTTTTAAAATCCTTCTCAAAAGATTTTAAAGCCAGCTTGCATTTTCATAAGTAAAGTCACGTTGTTTCTTTTTATTTGTTTTAAAGGATTAAGTGGAGTTAAATTTAAGGGCAAAAATCCCATGGCTTTATTGTGGGCTCCATAATAATTAATATTTTAATAATCAGTTAAAATAATTATTTAGTAATTAACTTTTCCAAATATCTTTCACTGTTCTATACCTGAAAGCATGTTGGAGAACTTCTTTCATCTTTTCGGCAAGCTACTCACAAATTATTTTGTACTATCTTAGAAAGGTGTCTGTTACATTGCAGGAGACTCCGTTTAAATTTAACACATTTCAGTTAATCTCCTCAAAGAATGTCTGACAGTGTAAACAGTGCTCTGTAAAAATATGGAGTTCAATTTTGTTGTGTATCAATTTGCAGTTGTGTTATCATATTTTCACATGAGCAATAAATCTTACAGTTCCACCAACTTTCAGCTTGATTTGCAAGCTTCTGTTTCTAGAAGCATGTCACACTACACAAGTCTCACCTTCCTCTAGTGTTATAACAGCTTTCTTTAGATCCTTACTTCAGAATTTGACAAGATGTCAAGGAAGAACAGTAGTCATGTTACAGAGCAGTGGAGCATGAAATCCAGGTTATTTATAACTTTGCCCTTTTTCATTGTAGTGCCTGCTACTATTGGCCTTAACCTAGAGTTATTGACCTAAATGGCCCCATTCTGCACTGAAACCCTTCTGATATTTAAATTATAATTTTAATAAAACATTGCTACTTTAAAACCCCAATATAAAATATTTATAGTTTTATTGATATGTAAATCCCATATCAGACCATCCACCCACTTAAAGTGTACAATTCATTGTTTTCATGTCATATGTTCACCAGTTGTAAACTCATCAATCACTTTCTATCTGTATAGATTTGCTTATTCTGGACAATTCACAGAAATGCATCACATAATATGTGGTCTGTTGTGATGAGCTCATTTCACTTAGCATAATGTTTTCAACATTTATTTCTGTGGCAGTAGGCAATCAATACTTCATTACTTTTTATTGACAAATAATATTCCAACATGTGTATATACTACAATTTATTTATTTAACTATTCATCAGCTCATAGACACCCAAACTTTTTTCCTAAGACAAAACAGTGACTCATAGATATTCTTGGAATTTATCTTGGCTGTCTGTTACATATGCTCTGGAATAATTTAAAAATTCTAGTTGAAGTATAATTTACCTGGAAGTCTGGGTATGAATAATGATATAGAACGTGAATTATAGAGTATGTATGTTTTATTCAGACTTCTCTGGATTAGCGGGGACTTCCTCTGACATTTGCCACACATCACATATTTGACAATGTTATGGTGCTACTTCCACAGGGGAAGGAGTGTGTCCCGAAAAGTCTGTCAGTGATGCTTTAATTTAGTCAGTGCAGCATTTATCTGGTGATGCTTCCACAGAGGAGGATGTCCTAAATATCCAGGACTTCCAGACTGCCCCAAACTAAATCCACTCTCTGGATTCAAGCCTTTCAAGTGGCTGCTTAGCTCTGACTATGGTGAGGAGATATTTACCCCAAGTCTAAGGACACAGAAAGATGGAAGGTCTAAAGGAGGCCCATCAGGAAGTGACAATCTGCTGTCTATAAAGGACTTTATTTGCAAACATAATTTCAGTGAATTTTTGCTGAGATGTGTAGCTTACCTGCTGATAGTAATTTTCATAAATGGTGCTAATTTGCTGCCTAAAGATTTACTTTATGCCAGGTGCTGTGGCGTACGCCTGTAATCCCAGCAGCTGCAGAGGCTGAGGCAGGAGGATCATGAGTTCAAAGCCAGCCTCAGCAATGGTGAGGCACTAAGCAATTCAATGAGACCCTGTCTCTAAATAAAATACAAAATAGGGCTGTGGATGTGGCTCAGTGCCTGAGTGCCCCTGAGTTCAATCGCTAGTACTGAAAAAAAAAAAAAAATAGTACTTACAACACTGGCTATAGTGGCCACAGAAGCAGCTGAATAGCCTCCATTATAATCTGTAGATGCACAGCATCAATTATTGTATGAAAGAAAAAATGGCATCCTCAAAGCAATTTCAGGCTGTTTGGTCTAATGTGAAAGATTTATGAATAAAACATTGTAGCCCAGGCTGTAGAAGCAGGCAGCAGTGGGGGTGGAGGGAACACAGCCACTCTCCGACTCAGGCAATGAATGTCCTAGAAATGCCAAGTTCTGGGTTTCCATGCTTGTTCGACAAATGTAACACCAAGCTATGGTGCTTGTTTACTCCACTGTAAATGCAGATGGTGTAATAATTGTCAGAACAATTAATTGAAACAGTGTAAGTAAGAGTGCCTAAAACATGGCAGGCATTTTATAAATCATCAACCAAAGCAGAGAAGAGCCAGATGATTCTGATTTGGCTTATGTCAAATACCAATGTAGAAGTCCCTGGTTTACAAAGTAATTTCCATGTCCCAATTATTGCAACAGTTTTCAAACAATTTATTTATAACACAATCATTTAGAAAGGTCTATGGATTTCACTAGAAGTTGATACATATAAAATTAGCAGTTTGATCAAGTATGGTATTAAGAATTATTGTGTATAAAGCAGTTATAAATTCCTGCCCTCAACAAGTTGACAGGGGTCAGTAGGGAGGTCAGAGTTACCCCCACCATGTGCATATGTGAGTTCTGTCTATAAACAACTGGAACAGAAACTTTTGGTGGATACCTCATATCCAAACCATAACTTCTGCTCCTGGCCCCCCAAAGCTCATGTCCATCTCACAGTGCAATATGCATTTAGTTCACCTCCAAGAGTTTCCATAATGTTTTGTTTTTTTTTTAATTGGTACTGGGGATTGAACTCAGGGGCACTCAGCCACTGACCCACATCCACAGCCCTATTTTGCATTTTATTTAGAAACAGGGTCTCACTGAGTTGCTTAGTGCCTCACCATTGCTGAGTCTGGCTTTGAACTCATGATCTTCCTGCCTCAGCCTCTGCAGCTGCTGGGATTATAGGTGTGCGCCACCATGCCTGGTTCCATAGTCTTAACATTCCAGCATTGCACAAAAGTCTAAGTCCAAATGTTTGGATAGTTCCCCAGTTGCAGTGTGTGTGGGCTCTTTTAGCCTGACTCTTGTTATCTTATTACAACCAGCGTTTTTTTTCCAGCAGATAGTCCACATTACTGGCATCACTTAATTTCTTGGGTCTCTTTTACAGCTTTGGCTTCATCTTCACACCTTTATGCATCATAGGGGCAGGCTGCAGGGATTCTGACCCTGCTGCACTTTGCCTGGCCTCCCAGGCCTGTCCTTCAAATCTCCTTGGGAGCTTCCATGATCCCTTAACTCCAGCCTCCTGCATTCCTACAGATCCAGTCCCTCATTGTTAGAAATATCAAGGTGCCACAAGAAATCAAACACATGCTTAGAAGTGGGTGGGCAAGGCTAATTTTACTTCTGTCCCAAGGGTGTGCTACCAAACCTGACTACCAAGTGCATGTGGCTGGCCAGTCTACCTGCTTTTATCCCTCAGTACTCCCCCTTGCCCTTTAGGAGGAGCTCAGGGTTAGAATGGATTAGTATGTGATTGGCTAATTTTAAAATTGGGGCTATAATTAAAATGGCTACAATTGGATCCAATTAAAGCTAAATACTATCTTCTCAAAATGGACCACTGAACTTTCTGTTTCTCACCATATTGATGCCAGATTTAAAGATAGGTAGTTAGTGTAGTTAGGTAAATAGGGTCTAATATCGAGTAAAATCTAAAATGAAGGCCATGTTGAGAATGGAGTCCAGGAAAAGCAGAACAATACTTGGAATGTTAATGTCCCCAAGGCCCAGAGCCCATCTCAAAGAAATGTTAATGAAACAGCTCCCAGAGAACTTGGAGATGCTGATCCAAAAGTCCTTCCTGCCCAGATTTCTCCTTTGGCCCACCTGTGCCCCCACCCTTTGGGCCTTCCCACCTGTATTCCATCACTGAAAGATAACAGAATGAAGGACAGGAATGCGACAGGAATTTGGGGAAGCTGAATGAAGACCTTAGCTATAAAAAGGAGAAGACGTAGCTCTTCTACGGATTCCACCTCTTGGGTCCCCTTCTTCTTCTGGGAGAAGTCTTTTCTGCTGTCCTTAATAAAGCTTCTATTTTCCACTCTAAACTTGCCTCGGCATGCTTCTCTGGTGTTATACTTCAACATTGGGGAAGCAAGGACTCATCACCGGTAAACAGCGGTAACAATATGGATGAAGCCAAGTCTTTCACCATATTGAGAAGTAGCTGGGCTCCCTCAGATCATGGCTGCAGTAGCCTCTAACTGCCTGGTGAGTAAACACAGTGAAATTAATTCTTAGGCCTCCCTGTGCAAGTAGGGTGCCCCCATAATTTCTCACTCTCTCTCTCTCTCTCTCTCTCTCCAGGGGATCAAACCCAGGGGCACTTTACCACTGAGCCACACCCCCAGCCCTTTTTAATTTCAATTTTGAGATGAGGTCATGCTAAGTTGCTGAGGCTAGCCTTTAACTCACAATCCTCCTGCCTCAGCCTGCTGAGTCACTGGGATTACTGGTATGTGCAACCATGCCCAGCACATAATCTCTTCTTAAAGGAATTTTTTTCTTTTACATCCTTTCAACCTGAAATGGGGTGTCTCCTGCAAATTCCTAAGATATCCTCAAGGCCTCTTTCTTATTGTCTCTGTTCAATGTACTTAGCATCTCTTGACTTACCACAATCTCTTTAACAACCACACTTTTTCAAACTTCAAGTTTTTGAAATTCATCAACTCTGTTTTCTGCTTCCAATTCTCATAGTAAACCTGGCTAAAAGCTTCCAGCAAAATCCTTGCCACCTCCTAAATGCTGCACTGCCTTAAATTTTCCTCCACCAGATTCATTAGTCCATCACTTTTAAATTTAGTCTCACAAAAAAAATCTCAGGACATGCAAAACTTAGATAAGCTCTTTGCCAGAATGCAACCTGAATGGCCTCTAGTCCAATTCCCAATAGAATCGTCATTCCCTTCGGAAACCTGCATTCTGGGCTTTTGAGAACTCCCACCAAAATTGCTGAGTAAGCTCTGCTTACAGTATTCTAAAGCTTTTCCACTGCACCTCCCAATGTTTCTGAACTCTTCCTGCAAAACCACTCCAAAGGTTTCTGAACCATGTGGTCAGATTATTCACAGCCATGACCACACTCTGGATACCAATTTCTGTGTTAGTCAGATTTTCATAACTATGACCAAGAATAATTTAGATGAGGAAAAGTTTATTTGGGTTCACAATTCCAGAGGTTTTGTTCATGAACACCTGAGTCTATTGCTCTGAGCCCAGGTTGAAGCAAAATATCATGGCAGAAGAGTTTGATGGAAGGGTGCTGCTCTATTCATGGTAGACAAGAAACAGAGAGAGGGAAGGGGAAAGGAGCCACAGGGAAGATGATCCCTTCCAGGGCATTCCTCCAATGAACCACTGTCTCCAGCCACAGCTCACTTGTCTGTCGTTACCAGCCAGTCAGTTAATTCAAACTAGGTTGGACTGATTGGGTTACAGCTCCCATAATCTAATCATCTCACTTCCAAACATTCTTGCCTTAACACAGGAGCTTTCTGGGACACTTCATATCCAAACTACAATAGGGATGTAGCTCAGAGGTAGAGCTCTCTTGAGTCCAATCCCCAGTACTGAAAAAACAAAAGAGGTTTACCTAACCCACAATCTCAGCAGTCCCTGAGCATGGTGCCAGCATTACTCTGTTCTGATGAGGGCCTCACAGCAGATGTTATCATGATGACAGTGGTATGTACAGGAGAGATCACATGGTGGAACTGGATGCCAGAGCGACTTAGGGGTCAGGCTCACTTTTTTTTTTTTTTTTTTTTTTTGTAACAACTAATTCTCATGGAAACTCACTCATGCCATCGGACCAGCATCAATTTGTTGTGAGGGTAATGAACCCATGACCTAATTACCTTGCACTAAGCTCCATCTCTTTAAAGTTTCCACCATCTCCCAACCCTATCACACTGGGAACCAAACTTTCAGCACATGAACCTTTGAAGGACAGACCACACACAAATGATAGCCACCAGTACAAGTCTTACGCAGAATATTAAGGAAAATGGGAATCATGATTTGTTTTCTTGTCAGTTTAACTTTTTTGTTTGAAGTATTACAGCTTCAACACAACAACATATCGTCCAAACATGTCTTCTCTTGCACTCTTTAGACCATAATCACTATGTTGCTAGAACATGATCTCTTTGATGTTGACGGCACCACTATCTTTCCACAATTGCTACCAGCAGAAAGGAGAGATGAGGGTCATGGGTAGGGAGATAAAGATAGTTCCATTCATGTAAGGATATCAGTTCTTTATCTGGCAAAAAAAAAAAAAAAAGGCAGCCTATGATGAAAAGTCAGAGAGGATATTAATTGGAAGGGTCCCTCGGATTGGAAGGACCATTTACAGACGAGGAGCAATTGTCTAAAGAACCCGTGGAAGAGATGGCCATAATCTCCTTTAGAGGACATGTAGAGGAGCCTATAGACAGGTGGGGTGACTGCCCTGGTGACAGCGTGGGTACACAATATAAAAGATGCCTGTTACCATCCCCTATGCCCTTCAGGTAGGCAGCACCACGGGTAGAAAATGGGCAAGTGAAAGCTGGGAATGGTTTCATAGCCAAGTGACTTGATCTCATCTATGCTGTATTTTGTGACTGGCTTCCTTCCCTTAGCATAATATTGGGTTTAATGCCCTGTTGGCTTCATCCTGAAGTTCTTAATAATTTTATCTTTGAATTTGTTTTGTAAGTGAAATCTGATGGGACAATGGAATGTGCATATGAGCAGCAAAGATAGGCCAGGGGCTCAGGACCTGAGCCTGGCTAAGCATCTAAGTGTACCGTGGAGTCCCAAAGTGGCTAGGCCAGGACTGATGGTATGACAGTGTTGGCCACAGCTGAAGTGGATCCCATGCGGAGGCAGCACCAGGACCTGCCAGGGGCAGCTTGCCCCTCTGTCACAAGAGCCCATCTCTGTAGGCTCCACAAATGTTAACTCTCTGGCTTAAATGCAGACAGGAATTGCAGATGATCAGGCAGTAAATGTTGTCGGCAAATTTTTACATAAGGAAAGCACACATGGGCATTGCTATGAAGCATAGCAGGAAGTTATTAGAATTTTCAAAGAGTGTGAAATCTTCTCTCTCTCTCAACTGCTGGAACATTGCAAAGTAAATATCTACAAGCTTAGAAATTAAATTTAAAGGTCATTCATTACATCCAACAGAAAAGGACATTATTTTCATAGGAAGTGTTCAGTAAATTAATTAGTAAGAAGAAAGACGATTTTAAAATTAAATGTCCTTTGTAATTGAAGATACAATTACTGAATGCACAAACAAGTATTTTAAATTGTATAAACATTGTGAAACAAATTTCGAATGACCTCTACAAGTTAGAGGAAATGTCACAGAAAATCTTGAAAGGTCAGTATGGAAATTTACACTTAAAATCAAATTCAGTTTTACACAAAACTGATTTGTACGAAGAGTTAAATTCTTTTTTACAAAAATCACCCTGTGAGAATCTGTATTTCTAAATTGCTAAAATTTATATTTTAAAATAATTTCAGATTTTATCTCAGTGTTGTCATAGCCTATAAATACTCTTGCTTGGGCAAAAATATCTCTTCCCATTACTCCTACTTAACACTGTTCTGGAGATTTTAGCCAGTGTAACAAAAAAGAAAAAAGAAAAAAGAAAGAGAAAGAAAGAAAAAGAAATAAAATATACAAACAGGACAAGAAAAAATAAAACAACCTTAATTATAGAGTACATAATTTTCTACATGTATAATCCTTTAAAATCTACAAAAAATATACCAGAACTAACAACTAAATTTAGCAAGCCTACTAGGTATAAGATCAATATAGCAAATCAATCATATTTCAGAATATAGCAATGAACAAATAGAATTTAAAATTTTAAGAACATGTGATACACAATAGCATTAAAATCCCTGAAATGCTTAGGAACAAATTTAACATTTTTCCTAAGAAAAATCATTAGATATGTTCCCACAAAGAACTATATGTGGATGTTTATAGCAGCTTCATGTATAATATCTCCAAAGTGGAAAAAACAGAAATGACCATCTTGGGGATGGCAGACATAGTGTCTACCATAGCATGCAACTCGTTATTCAAAAGGAAAAAATTACTACTACTTGCAACCAGGATACTAAGTGAAAGAAGCCAGACATAAAGCATTACATATTGCAGGAGCTCTTTTCAATGATCCTTCTGGCAAAATCATGGGAACAATAATCAGAATAAGCGGTTACCAGGGACTGGGGGGTTGGAAGAAGGGGTTGACTACAAAGGAGCACAGGGGATTTCGGAAGGTGACCAAAATGTTCTATATTTTGATGATAATGATGGTTATATAGCTGCATAATATTTATCAAAACTGTTGTTTTTACAAAATTGGTAAATTTTAGCTCAAAAAAATTATACTTTTTTTTTTTAAAAAAGTCTCTAATTCCAAAAACATAACAGGAGCAAATAGTCTTAAGGAAGAAAGTAACAATCATAACACAAACATTTCATATTGCACACAGGAAAGTATGAATAGTACAGAGTATCATGGAGAAAATGACACTCAAGGAAAAAATTTATGTTTGGAGTTTTTAAAAAGATGATCTGATGTATTACATTCCTTTTGGATTTGGAATTTTGTTCTCCAAAGGGCATCCTAAACCTCTCAAATGTTTTAAAATAAGTATATTTTACTAATTCTAATCTAAAATATACACTATTTTAGGAGACCCAGGAATTTCTGCATGTCTGTATAGCCTCCCAAATCTCATGGATAAAATATAGGGTTGTGAAAGAAATCCCAGGGTTATATATTAAAAAAAAAATACCTTATCAGTAATTATATTAAATGTAAATAGCAAAGTCTAATGGCTTTTTCATTTTACTTATTTTAACTTTCAACTCAGGTTTCTATTTCATTCTTTTTTAAAAAGACATTTCTATCTCTTTATTGATATTCTCTCTGTGGTGAGACGTCACACTTAAAGTCCTTTAGACATGGTTTCCTTTAGTTTTTGAACATATTTTAAAAGGCTGGCTTAAAGTCTTTCATTTTAGTAAGTTCAACATTTGGGCTTCAGAAGAGACTGTTTTCTATTGATTGCTTCTTGTCTGCATTTTGATCCATATGTCCTTGTTTCCTGGGCATGTCTCATAATTCTTTGTTGAGGATCTGAGGCTGTAGCTCAGTGGTAGATCTCTTGCCTAATATGTGCAAGGTCCTGGGTTCAGGCTCCAGCACTGAAAAAACCAAACAAACAAAAAGCCCCATTTTTTTAAATTGAAAATAATATATTTACAATCATATGCAACTCTGGAAATCAAATTATTCTCCTCCCTCCTTGGAGTTTGTTGTTTCTCCTGTTGTGTTTATTTTTATTATTGTTTGTTTAGTGACTTTTATGAAGTAATTCTGTGAAGTCTGTACTCTTTCTTACGTGTGGACACTGAAATTTCTGCTCAATTATCTTAGTGGTTAGTTAATGATTAGAGAGATAGTTCCTTAAACTCCTGGAACCTAGACCCTCTAGTCTTTGACAGTGAACAATCTGTACAGGTCATACACACCTTCAATACTCGGCAAAGCAGTTGAAAACCCTGTCTTGGTCTACACTATCTTCTTGTGCAGAGCCTCAAGGTTGCCAGAGGCAAGAACTTAGAACCTTCTCCATTTTTTTCTGGATCATGCACATTCAGGCAGGCACACAGACTTAACTTGTGTATGTGGCTCAAAACTTCCAAGATTATGTAGCTGCTTTTCAAAATTTATAGACAACTGGGCATGGTGGCGCATGCCTGTGGTCCTTGGAAGGCTGAGACAGGAGGATTGCAAGTTCAAGATCAGCCTCAGCTACCTAGCAAGACCCCATCCTAAAATTAAAAAAAATAAAAAGGAACTGGGATGTAGTTCTGTGGTAAAGTGCCTCTGGGTTCAATTTCTGGTACCCAAAACAAACAAAGTCTACGGACATTTCTTTTCTTTTTCTGTTTTTTTTTTTCTTTATTTTATTTTATTTCTTTTTAGTTAGCCTATTATTTGTCCCAAGAGTTATCTACTGCATTGGGCAGCTATGAAGTTAAACTCTTGCTTTTGAATGTTTTTGACAAATATCTCCGCAGAAAGGCTTGGGGACCACATAAGTTCAGATTCGGGTCAAATAAAGACAGTCTTGAAAGAGAGGTCTCCCACAATCACCTAATAGGGGAACTAATGCCAATTCTCTAGGAAAGAGGCTTTAAAGAACTACAGCCCATTTTGCCCCCTCTGCTGGTCACTGGGCTGCTGGTTTTTACTGTGATTAGAAGACGCTTGGTTTTCAAGGATACCACAGAGCTGGAGAGAGGGGATGGGACCAGGAGAAATTAAAGATAATTTTTCTTCCCAAGATTCAGCCATTTTTCTCCAATAAGCACTCTCTGAATTGCTGTAAATCTTAATTTCCAGAGTTTTGAAAATGTTGATTCTGGTGATTTTTTGTCATTTTCTCATTGATTTGGGTGAAAAAGAATTTTTGGAGGTGTATCCTGTTTTAGCTTACATCAGCTCACAGCAAGAAAATAGTAGTCTACACTGACCATTCTGTTCACCCCTATAATTCATGTGCATGTCAATACTTTTAACGTTTCATAGTAGGATCACTCTGTTTTTCTGAAGGTCCTGATGAGACTTTAAGCCATGTGCCACTGGCAATGTACCCAGACACATTTACCATACACATTTATGAGCATGCTTTCCAGATATCCTTCTGAACAATAATCCGATGTTGTAAAGCATCTTGGGACAGACTATACTTAATGGACCAAGGTAAATACATATAAAACAAAATTATTTCTCAGTAGCTTTAATTAATTTTGCTTCATTAATTTTGCCCTTCTCCTACTCCTGTCACATAATTATTCACAAATTATATTTATAACGGTATCTTAATTTGTAGTAATTTCATCACTCTGAGGATAATTGTTAATTATTTCCCCCTATGATTATCATGGAAGAAAACCAAGGCTTTTAAAAACTGTGAAATTAGATTGGAAGGGAATTTCAAGCCGTCACACTCGCCTTTGCCCTGACATCCCAGATGGTGCCATTGGATTGTGTTCATAGTTATGCAAAATGACAGATGTCGGGAAGCAAATATTTTCAGCATATTAACAAGAGCAAATGCACTGCCACTTTCTGTATTAGCAGCTATGGCACTGACAAAGAATGCTGATGAGAACTCTCTCCACTGGAGCAGGAAAAAAGGCTCATGTATTCTCTTCATTTGGTTTGGTGTCTGGATCAATACAGGAATAATCAAAAACCTGAGGTTCTCCCACCTGCTCCACTGGGTACTCGCTGTGTGACTTTGGCTGTGTTCCTATTGGAATAAGATAAACCTATGAGCTAATAAGTAGACTAATAAGCAGACAGTAATATCTCATTTGTTCAGCACCATAATCAGGGAATGAGGTATACACACAGTTTTCCAGATATCTGAAGCTTATTTTAAACTCTGAAATACTAATATTTCAATTTTGAGGGAAATTCCTCTAAAATATGTCACATCATTAACTTCTTTCTTAATGTGAATGACACATAACATAATCTAAACCTCATCTTTATACCTTAGTTTTATCAGTAGGAAAGCTGAGTAGGTGATTTTATTGTGTGACACAGCACAGGAGCCACAAGCTCTGTAACGAAGTGACCTAAGATTGGTGGCCAGTGCTGGGAATTTTGCAAATTAATAAAGACCTTTTTTTTTTTTTTTTTTTTTTTTTTTGATGACCAATATATCTATAGTAAGATAACAAAAAAAAAAAAGAAAAGAAAAAATTATCCCAGACATCTTACAGTGAAAATGAAAAACAAACAAACAACAACAACAACAAAAACCCAAGAATGTATGGGAATAATTTAGAGAAAAATAAAACAGGTCTCCTTAAAAGGAGAAGTTTAATTACTGGTATGGTTTGAATATGAGGTGCCCCCCACAATGCTCCAGTGTTAAAGTAGGAATGTTCAGAGATGATTGGCTTATGAGAGCTATAACCTAATCACTCCATCCTAGTTTGAATGGACGACTAGGTAGTAAATGTTAGCACAAAAGGACCCAGCTGGATGCAAACTCCACAGATCATCTCAGCCTTTTATTCAGGAATGAAATTTTCATGCAGTTATGGGGTGACACCGGTGGACCCACTTTCCTGGTGGAAAATGAGTCTCCGAACAAAGGAGGAGACTGGGCTTATGTAGTTTACACTGAGAGGTGACTTAATTAATGAGAATGTCAGCTCGGGCGCTCAGGAATTTGGGGTCTGTTTTACTGGGTGAAATGGGAGGGAGTCTGAGGTCAGCGGTCAGTCTCTAAGATTTATCTTACTGGACTGGATAGAGGGACTAGGGTCAGTGGTTGGTATCTGGAAAGGATTTGTTTAGAGAAGGATCAATGCTTTGGCCACTTCCCAGAGTCTGTCTTTCTAGGTTTGATGGACCCCTCCTTCGAGGTGTTTGTTTTATCACTGGGAAAGAAAAATTAGGAAAGGATCAATGCATTCACGTATGGCTTTCTTTCTCACTCCCCTTTTCCACAGGTCTCACTATTTGGCAGTTTGTCATTTTCCACATCTAATAGTAACGGTGGGCAGGTGGGGTGTAACTAGAGGAGGTGGGTCCCTGGAGGCACTACGCTGGAAGGGTTCATCTTCCCTGTGATCCCTTCCCCATTCCCTTCCTCTGCTTTCTGGCTGCCACAAGGTGAGAAGTTTCCCTCCACCAGGCCCTTCCTCCATGATGTCTTGCCTCACCTTGGGCCCAGAACAATGGAGTCAGCCAGCCATGAACTAAATCTCTGAAACTGTGAGCCAAAATAAACTTTCCTTCCTCTAGGTTGTTCTTGACAGGTATTTTGGTCACAGCGATGAAAAATCGGCTGACACAATTACTCAGCAACAAAACCATAAGGTAGTGAAACGATACCTTCAATTTCCTGAAAGAAAATGGCCACCGACACAGAATTCTGTACCTGGTGAAGGTAATTTTAAATAATTAGAGCAAATCAAATAATCTTCAGAAAATGAAACCAGAGAGCTCGCCATCAGCAGATCCACACTAAAGGATATTTAAAAGGATACATTTTCAGTAGAAGTGAAATTAGAGCTGATGAGTGGGCTGAGATGTGAGATGAAATGAAAAGCAAAGAAAATGGTAAAAATCAGTCAGCTTAGGCTATAATATGATATAGCGGTGCAGCATAACAAAGAACTCCGATATTCAGTGTCTTGAAAGAAGGAAGTTTTACTTCACTTCCACGACATATGCATTTGCATGTTTGCTGGAGGCTGTGCCTCATGTGGCCTCCTTCCAGAGATACTGGCTATGGAGCCTCCACCCTCTGGAATGTTGCCTCCAGCTTTTGGAATTGTGCTGGTTGCCGTAGAAGACAGAAAAGGAAATGTGGCAAAACGCAGAGTGACCTAATGGCTTCCACTCAGAAGAGATACAGTGTACCAACATGCCCCTTTTATTCCTGGCTTCCACAAGGTGAGAAGTTTCCCTCCACCATGCCCTTCCACCATGATGTCTTGCCTTTCAAGTCACACAAGCCACATCTATCTTCAAGAGGAATGAGGAAGGGCAATTTCATCATGGACTAGGAAGAAGGAACATCAGAACTTCCACTGCTGTTGGAAAACCTAAAAGAACACCGGCTGCTTGGAACAGTAATAACAACTTGAGAAGTTGAAGCAAGAAGAACAGTATAAATGTTTTAAAAGCACAACAATAATGATATAAGCAGACAAGGGACAAATACAATTTTAACCACTAAAATGTATTGCCAGGGAGAGGATAAAGGTGATAAACTTTAGCCTTCGACAAATATGAATTTTGTAATTTCTTGGACAATTACTAAAATAACAAACTTTTTCTAGGGTGGGGAAAGAGGGAATGAAATGATAAACAATGAAAGGAGAATAGGGTTCCAGCTAAAGAGAACCGATAGGACGTGCATGTATTATAGAAAGAGACTTATAAGAAATTGGTTCGTGCAACTATGAAGACTAGGAATTCTAATAGTAGGCTCAAGACCCAGGGAGCTAGCTGATGGTGCATTTCTATTCTGAAGTCTGGTGGCCTGGACACTCAGCAAGCTGATGGTGCAGATGAAGTCTGAAGGCAGTCTGATGGAGGATTCTCTCTTCTTGGGGATTTGTTGGGCTTTTGTTCCAGTCCGACCTTGGATGAGTCCCACCCACATCATGGAGAGCATTCTTCTTCAGCCTACTGATTAAAATGTTGACCTTATCTAAAAACACTATCACAGATATAGCCAGAATGAGGCATATCTAATTTTATGTCAATCTGAAGTGTTAGGTTGGCAGGCTTCCCTTCTCCTCCCCTTTCATGGCGCTGTGGGCAGGGATTTTCCACCCGGCTGAGGAGGCCCGAGTTGGCCAATCAGAGGCTGACATGGCAACAGACTCCAACCACCAGGGGTTCATGCCTGCTGAAGCAATCACCCTGTCATCACACATCAGCCCTGACCAACCCGCGATAGACACGATCCCCCTAAACCCTGCAGACGCCCAGGCCCTCCTACCTCGGGTTTCCCTTATTAGCATTGCTCTTGCCTTTCCCACCTGCAACTTACCCGGCCCTTACTCCTTTGTGGTGAGAAACTGATATGACTCCATTTTTAAAAATAAAGAAATAACAGCAGCTTCTAACTCAAAGCCTGTTCTAAGGAAGGGGGTGTGACCCTTGTCCTTGGAAAAATCCACAGAGCACTCCTAAGCACATGCCCACCCTGCTGAGTTGTTTGTCTATAAATAACAGGAGAGGTCTGAGGTGCCAGGTGTCCCTGACTCAATTAGGCTAGGTGAGGACCCATAGCAACCCCCTAGCAACCTCCAATGAGCATGAGACAGGGAAATACCTGGGATGCCAGACGACCCCCAAGTAGTTTATGGTGGTTGATAACATGTTAGGAAACCATGTAGTTCAGCACATACACCCTGTTGGGTAAACATATAACAGCAGCAGCATCCCAGAGAAAAACCCTAGCATGGGGTCTAACGACCCTCCTTCTCTTCTTTGTTTCTTTCACTGGCGCGAAACGTTCCTGCCGGCGCCAATGTTCAAATCCTGCTGGTGGGAAGCCTTAGCCCCAATTAGGATTAACTTCTTGGGCCCCGGAACTGACATATGGAAGAGCTTGCCAATAAACGGGCGACCTGTTATCTACCTCAGCCCCTGCTACCTCTCTTAGACCTATATAAACACACAGCCTTTTGTAATAAAGCGGAAACCTCTTTGGTAATCTGTGTTGTGTGGTGCGGCGTTTTTCTAGTCTTACACACCCCTCGTGGCTTAAACCAGTCAGTTCAAAGGAATCCCCATCTTGTACTAACCAATCACCCCTACCCAACTTGTTCCCGCCATTGAATGTGCCAATCAATGTTAAGAGTTGTTGTTTGACTTTCCCGCAGTATGGAATGATTTGCTGTGTGATGTTGTGATGCATAGAGTATCCCCCCAAAACCTATAAAATCTCACTGAACAAAGGACTGGGACTCACTCCCTGGAACCGCTGCGTCGGAATGGTTGTGAGTCCAGGCTCGGGCTTGCAATATAGACTCTTGTGTGATTGCATCGGATTCGGCTCCTGGAGGTCTATTGGGGTCCCACGAGTCTGGCATAACAGTGGACCAGTGAACCTCCCCCAGGAGCACCTCCCAATAAGCCTTCTTTTGGTACCTCATTCTTGTTTCATGGTTCCTGATCTCACATCCCTTTCTGCTTTATATTTGGTACCGAAACCCAGGAGGAATTCAAGTCTTCCCCTTAGGGGTTGAGGCTGCTCCTTTCTGCCACAGGAAGGACCTGGGATCTCTAGACCACTCGCCCTCATCTGATCCAGCAGACGTGGGGTAAGTCCCTTTCTCTTTGATCTTTCGACTCCCTCCTGATATCAGGGACTCTGTCTGTAAATCATGGTGTGTCAGAGACACACCAATAGACTGTAGAGACGCCTCAGTCTCTTGCCAGGTCACTCTGTTCTCCAGTAAGCAGAGCAGGTAATCGGGACACCTTTTCCTTCCTGCTCACCTGGGTGTCGAAACATCATGGGAAATACACAGAGTCCACTCTGGATCCCAATCCTCCCTTGGGGTATTTATACATGAATTTTTCCAAATTGGGACTCTCTTGGGACTTCTGCTGTAAACAGCTCCTTTTCTATTCCACCGTGGCCTGGCCACAATACACTTTAGATAATGGCTGAAAATGGCCTCCTGAGGGGACTTTTGATATTAAAATCCTCACTGATTTCCATGATTTCTGCGAACGGAGGGAAAAGTGGTTAGAGGTTCCATATGTTCAGGTTTTTTGGGACTTGTGTTCCTTCCCCTTTCTGCTTTACATGAAGTGTCAATTGAACTCTGATACATGAAATTAACTATTGTGAAAATATATGAAACAGATGGAACCTATAGAAAGGTCAATTTAAACCCAAATATATGAGTAATCATTATATGCAAAAGGATTCTATGTTGCTGTTAACAGAGATCTGCTGTGGTTCAGAACTCTCTCTCCAATTTGACCACTTCCAAGGAGGCCTGTACACGTTGGAGGTGACACATCACTCCACAGAGGTCTCTGGGTCTAACTTCTCTCCCAGAGGAGTGATAACTGGGATTTGGATTTGTCCACATTATTAGATGGGCTCTAGGGACTGATTTGATCTGTGGGTAGCAGATCATGGCAGTCCTCTGGAATGTGCTCTTGGATAAGTGAGACTTTCTCAACATGTAAAAGCCATGTTTCAGTTCTATCACCCAATCTTAACCACTGACTATTACATTCCCCAGTGTACTCCCTGTTCAAATCGTGTTTCTAGCGAAGTGCAAAACAGACATGACTGGTTTTCAAATATTTGTTCTTTAGAAGCACTGCTGATGATGACAGCAACCTCAGTTCATTAATTTTAGCTCCCTCTGCTGTTTCAGCAACACAGATTATTAAAAAAAAATAAAGACATAAATAACTCTTTAAAAAGACAGAAAAAAAGAAAACAGCTTGATGTGGTGGCACATGCCCATCATCAAGCTACTCAGAAGTCTGATGCGGGAGGATGGCAAATTTGAGGCCAGCCTGGGCAACTTAGCCAGGCTCTGTCTCAAAGAGATAAAATGGGCTGGGGACATGGGACAGTAGTAGAACATTTCTGGGTTTAATAGCTGGTACCAAAAACAGCCCCCTCCCCCAAAAAATCCCAAGAACTGTTAAGAAGAAGAAAAGAACAGAAACTGATTTAGGCAATGTCACTTAGATTGGAAAGAAGCAATCTTCATATGAAAAATGAAACAAGAACATATGGAATACTTTCTTTTTGGTACCAGGGATTGAACCCAGGGGCACTGAACAACCAAGCCTCATCCCACCCTTATTTAAAATATATTTTATTTTGAGACAGGGTCTTACTAAGTTGCTTAGGGCCTTCCTAAGTTGCTGAGGCTGGCTTTGAACTTGAGATCCTCCTGCCTCGGCCTCCTGAGCCACTGGGATTATAGGCATGTGCTGCTATACTCAACTAGAATACACTACTACTCTTTTCTTTCCCAACATCTTCCTTTTTATCATTATTATTGTAAAACATCAATAAATATTGCCAATCTAATCATAATTATTAATGAACTAATAAATGTTTATGGAACAAATATTTGTGGAATGTCCATCGAGCACAGTGCATAATGCTGGGTACTGAGCAGACAGTGGGAAGAGCTGTTTTGACAATGTTCTTTTATCTTCTACATCTGCATGGCTTTCTTTCTCACTTCTTTCATGGTCATTCCCATTCCATGGATATTAGATAAAATCATTAATGAAGATTAATATGAGTTGCCTTCATTTTAAAAAAATAAGACCCTGTAGATGTCTTGGCTCTGGTCTTCAAATCTATTGATATTGAAGGCTTGGTTCTTGTCCCCAGTCCGATCCAATAACATGGAAAAGGCTTTGAGAAAAAAAAAAAGAAGTTTTATTGGCAGCAGACCCAAGTCACAGAGGCTGTCATTCTGACTGCCAGGGAGGACAGAGGACTTTAAGTAAGGGATACAAGAGTTGTTTTTCAGAGATTATCAGTAGATATAATTAATGTTCAACTTCATCCTTAAGAGAGCTGTTTTCCCATTTCTAGGTTCAGAGTCTGTTAGTACAGGTGTGCAGTAAACAGAGATAACTCGGCTTAGGACAGGAAGAATGTTCATCTTGCCTTCTCCACCCCCCACAGTTATGGAGGGCAAGAGGGAGAAGAGGAAAGGAAAAAAAACCACATCAGTTTTATAATAAGCCTCCAGTGGTCAAGCAGCAAGGTTTACATTTAAAACATAAAGTAGACTCCTTGTTACATGAAAGGGATCCCCAATATACTATCATTACACAGTAGGAGCTTAAGAACCCAGACTTGGGCAAGTGACTTAAACTTTCTATGTCTCAGGTTCCTAATATGTATAAATGGAATAACATTAATATTAGCACTACTTCAAGTAGGGCTGTTAGAAATAAACAAGTTAATAGATGGAAGTGCTCACACAAGTAAGTATATCTACCACATAGAAAGGACAAAATAAATGTTATTTATTATTTTTGTTCATTTGTGAATTTACTGAGCACCTGTTAAGTCTTTCCTGTACTTAAAAGCAAACACATATAGGCTGGGGGTGTAGCTCAGTGGTAAGAGTACTTGCCTAGCACATGTGGGACTCTGGGATCAATCCTTAGCACCACATAAAAAATAAAATAAATAAAATAAAGGTATTATGTCCATCTACAACTAAAATTTTAAAAAATAAATATAAAAAATACACATACACACACACACACACAAAGCAAACACAAAGATTTTTATGCTTTGTGAATTGTTTCCATACCCCTTTCTCATCCCTTTCAACATTGAAATTTCTGAAAAACAAATCTTGCCATAATTGCATCTCTGCCTCCTCACTGTTGACTCATACTTAAATCCTCTGCACTGTGGATCCTGACTCTGGGCCCCTTCAGGACCTGTACTTCTGAAAGTCACAAACAATCCCCAAGGTCCAGTAAGACATTTCTGTGACCTTTCTCCTTTTCAAAGTCTGGAAGGCATTTGTTCCCTGACACGTATTGTTCTTGGGGTTTTTCCTATCTCTGACTCTTTTCTGTTTCCTTTGCCCCTTCTTCTGTCTCAAGAATAAAGCTTCTCTCAATATTCTTCATTCAGTATCTTATTCCTTCCCTAGCCACTTTCTTGGACAATGTCATCCATTTTCACAAGTTCAGCCATCACTATTGGGAAAGCGACATGGCGTAGAAACCAAGAGCATAGTCCCCAACGCTAAAAAGTCATTCTCCAATTCTCTAGACACCAGCTGAGTACCCTGTAACTCAGTTCAACTCTGACACTGTCAGATTGCACAGGGTTTGGTTCTATAAAACTGTCCCCACTTCAGCTACCAGTTGAAAGTCCTGGTTGCTTCTACTTTTTTTAAAAAATTTTTTTAGATGTCGATGGACTTTTATTTTATTCATTTATTTATATGCGGTGCTAAGAATTGAACCCAATGCCTCACACTTGCTAAGCAAGTGCTCTACCACTGAGCCACAACCCCAGCCCATGGCCACTTCTACTTCTAACCAACTAGCTATATCTCAGGGGTTCCTATGACTCCCTTGTCAGTTTCAAGAATTTAACAAGATAGTTCACAGAACCTAGCAAAACTCCGCTTTGCTTCCTGGTTTATTATACAACCCGGAAACAGCCAAGAGATGCATAGGGCAAGGTAGAGGGTGAGGGGTGCATGGAGCTTCCATACCCTTTCTTGGTACCATCCCCAAACATGTTCATCAATCTGGAAGTTCATCAACACTCACGGTTCAGGAGTTTATAGAGCTCAACCTTCAGCACTTCTCATTCCAGGAGGTCAGTAGGTGGGCTACATTTCTGGTACCAGCCCCATCCTGAAGCTGTTTAGGGGACCCACCATAAGCCACCTCATTAACACAAATTTAGGTATTATAGACCCAATAAGGATAACAAATACACTCTAACCATTCAGGAAATTCCAAGGGTTTTAGAAGCTCTGGTCCACAGACTTAAAACAAAGACCAAATTTTTGAATGCAGGCGCCATGACTTTTTGAACTGAGGTGTGGAGAGCCCCTATGCCTGGCTCTGTCGCTACTATTTATAAAGCAGCAGTTGGCCATGAGCAGCTCCATTCTGATTACAAGCGCTAAGGATAAATATCTTGGTAATTTGTCTGGGTAAGTAGATAGCCATCAGATGTTGGACATTCAGAATTTATCAAAAAGAATAAGCCTGAGGAGAGCAGGCTATGCTCTGCTGAGTTACTCCATGATGTACAGAACAGCTGTGCATAAGGCTGTGCCTAAACCTGAGTTACTCCATTTTGTAAAGTGGTAGTTTGCCATGAGCTACTTCATTTTGAGTACAAGTGCCAAGGCAGAATGACTCCCTACCTTGTTTGTGGGGAGTTGTTTAAATAAACAACCACCATTGGCCTGGCACCACCATAAGGCACATGGTGCCTGATAGATGCTAATTATCAAATTAAATTGGGGAGCACCTGGACACATGGACATCCCAAATCACATTGGGAACTTATCCAATTAATCAGAAGCATGCAGATGCATGGGAGTATCAAACTCATATTAGAGAAACCAGGCCCACAAGCTTACCCGTCATACCAGACCCTCACTTAAGACCCATAAAAAGTGATGCACCCAAGACTGGACACTGCGGTACCCTGACCCCATCACCCGGTCACTCATCACAAGCCTTGCCCAGGAAAATTGCCACAGCAATGAACCTCTGAATCTCTGTCCTTGGGCTTCAGCAGAGTGTGGTTTCCCTTGTCTATGACAATCATGCTCGTCCCACTCCAAGCTGACACTCCACACTGACACTAGGGAACTGTTGCCATCAGGACCTTGGCCTAGAATAAGTTCTGGGCTTTGATACCTCTGTGCCCTAAATAAGTTCTTTGGCTGGTCCAGTAATCTTATCTGACTACTTACAGAGAATCTTCAAATTCATATCTACTCTCTGCCTTTGCTCAGCCTTCTGAACTCCTGTGGCTGCCTTAACCTTTTCTTAGCTTTTCTGTCACACACACACACACACACACACACACACAACACACACACACACACACACATGCACATATTTGTGTAAAGTATGATGTGTGACTTGAGTGCTAGATATTAGAAATCAAGACTGGAATAAAAGAACCTGTGATTGCCTGGCTTGTAACTACCAGGTGACCCACAAGTATTTAGTGAACTGTCACTGATGAAAGTGGTGTAGCTTGTGAATTTATTATTATTCAATAAATTCTGATATTGTGGAAAGACCAAATGTGTTTCATCTATGTTAATGACAACACACTCACGACAAACCCCAACTGCACCCCACTAAAAGATAAAATTTTAACTCCCCTGTTGTCTACAGGTGGAATTCTGAAGGGCTCTCTATTTTTCAGAAGTTTGATTCCAGCTATGGCTGTGGCACAGCGGTAGAGCGCTTGCCTAGCATGTGTGAGGCCCTGGGTTCGAGTCTCAGCACAACATAAAGATAAATCAATAAATAAAGGTCCATCAATAAGTAATAAAAATATTTTTTTAAAAAAAGTTTGATTCCAAACTATTCACAACACGTTGTTTAATAAGTGTTTAATAGAGGTAAGATTGGTCAGGGGTGCCCTTTATTCTATGTGGGGACCCTGGGGAGCAGTGTGTGGGTGTGGTGTGTTTCTGAGAGACCAGAAGTGAGGTTGAGAGAACTTCTAAAATACAAATATTTAGAAGGAATATACCTGGGCTTTCAGGATACCTATCAGCAGAATGAGATGTACAGATAAGTTCCTGTCAGTCCATTTATGCTGCTATAACAAAATACTAGATTGGGTAATTTATAATTAAGAGAAATGTATTTGGCTCTTGGTGGAGGATCAAGGAACCATGTCTGATGAGGGCCTTCCTGCTATCATAACATGGCAGGAGATATCACATGGGTGAGAGGGAATAAGAGAAGGCTAAACTCGATTTTATAACAAGCCTGCTCTCAAGATAAGGAGCCTACTCCAGTGATAACCCATTAGTCCATCTGTGAGGGCTCTGTCCCCATGACCTCACCTCCCCTTTGGCCCCAGCTCCCAACACAGTTGCACCAGGATTGAATTTCTAATATCTGGCTTTCGTGGTGCACATTCAGACCAAAGCAGTTCCAAACTTTTGCTTTCAATAAGAATGAAAGAAAAAAAAAATCTTCACAAATAAGTCAGAAGCCAATGAGTGATTTTGGCCAAGATATTGAAATAAATTGTGTTCCTGGTTGCTGGCAGAATGTCAGTATTCCCATTATAAAATGTTGATTCAAATCCAGATGCTAGAGGGCACAGCCTATTGTGTTCCATTAATGTCTTTGAATTAAAGAGTATGTGTGCCCTGATTACTCACTCTCAGGTTGTCACATGGCTCTCTTTGAAACAAGGATAAAATCAACTGATTCATTAATCTGACCATGACAGGGTAGCAAGCAATAAATTCAAAGACAAACCCATACAAGAAAATCGGGTTGCAAAAATGAATCATCCTTACACACCTACTTATCTTCATGGCTATTTTTGGGTGCGTAATACAGTTTAATTTAGGGCGACTCATAGAATCTTTCTAAGGATCCGCTTGGAATTTGTTCCTTTGTGTCAGCAAAGTCTTCTGCTTCCTCCAAGGCCCAGTTTGAGTCACACCTGTCACGAATCTTCTCCAGCAGCCTCATTTAGTGCCTTGCTATGGATTGATTGTTACGTTCCCCCAAATTTATATGTTGAAATATTAACCCCTATTGTGATGGTATTAAGTATCGGGAACTTTGGGAAATAGAGTTAGGTCATCAAACCAGAGTTCTCATGAATGGGGATTCTGTAGAAGAGACCCCAGAAAGCTCCCTTGGTCTTTCTCTGCCATAAGAAGATACATACACTGAAAAGTCAGCAGTCTGAAACCAGAAAGAGGAATCTTTCCTGCATCCAGCCAAGCCTATATCTCCTCTTGGACTTCAGCCTCCATAATAATGAAAAATACATTTCTGTTGTTTTTAAGCTACTCAGCCTCTAGTACTTTGTTATAGCAACCTGAACTAAGACATCCCTGGTTTACTATTCCTGCTGTTTCATCACCACAATCACCTAAGAAACAAAAGAAAACAAATAAAACAGGCAAGATATCTAGCAATTACCTCTATTTATTTATTTTTAAGGGAATATCATACTCCAAACATTCTTTGTATTATTTATTTGTTTTTATGTGGTGCTGAGGATCAAACCCAGTGTTTCATATGTCCTAGGCAACTGCTCTACCACTGAGCTACAACCCCAGCCCTAGAGATTTCCTTTAGGTAAGTCTTTGGTAGGCCCAGTAATCTACAGTTGTGAAAGTATCCTTGGCAATTGCAATTACCACACAGAGTAAGAAGTCACTGGTCTATCTTAATTATCTAATACCCAAGAAAAGTATAGTATTTACATTATGGAAACGGGCCTCCCCAAGACCCACTTTTCTGTTTTCCTATCCACAGGGGAGGGTCCTGATAAATGTGGTTTTAGTATACAACTTTCCCTTAGGCCCTGATGACTTGACCAAGGGAAGACATCTGACATAAACTAGACCAATTTTTTTTCTTGAGTTTGTTGAAATTGAGAGCAATTGAGATGGAAGAAGTTGGGAATTGTATCAAGCAAGAGGGCATCAGATCCAAGGCAACAATATCTGCTACTGGGGCTTCCCTGCTTTCTATTTTCCTGATGCACATTGTATTCAGCTTTTCCTTTAACTATGCAAAATACTCTATATTAGTTTCCTAGGGCTGCTATAACAACAACCTAACCCCACCCCTGCTTAAAACAATGGGCATTTACTTATTTATATTCTGTCATTACTCAGGGGGCTGAAGGTTTGAAACAGGTCTGTTAGTTCCTTCCAGAGGCTCTGAGGGAGAAATTGTCCCAAATCTCCTACCTTCGGTAGTTGCCAGCAATTCCTGGGGTTCCTTGACTTGCAGACAGATTATTCTAATCCCAGCCTCCACCTTTACATTGCCTTCTTTTATGTGTCTCAGTATTCTCTGCTCTTCTTTTTAGGATGCTAGTCATTGGATTTTGGGGTACCCAAAGAATGTCAAGATCCTTCACTAATTTTGCCTGAAAAAGGCTGTTTCCAAATAAGGTCACACTCTGAAGTTCTAGGAAAATTGAAATGAATCCAGGACATGATTCAACCTGTTACATACTCATTCACCAAAGTTAGCAGCCAAAGACAATACACTTGAAATTCCAAAGAGAGAACTTTTCTTCCTTAACATTGATAACAATTCCATAAAGATCTGGCAGTAGTAGGGGTGCAGTCAGCTTAAGTCATATGATTGCCCCTGGACCAATCACTGTGTCAATGGAGGTGGACATTCTGATTGGCCAGCCTGAGTCACATGCTTATAGCTGAGACTGATTGACAACCTCATGGGACAAAGTAGAAAAAAGTTCCAGAAGGGAGAAAAGGCTGAGTAGATCATGTATCTGGTGTGGAAGTTCAGCATCTCAACATCACTACAATTCATTCTGGTCCCAGATTGGAAGGAAAAATAAAAATTCCAAACAACTTTTACATATACTCTGTCCTTCCAGGAGTGTAACAAATTTTAGGTAAAGAGTTCCTAAGGCTTATTAATAAAAGATGAAATTATGAATTAAAAGACCTAAGTCTTAGTTTCCCTGTATCAAAATTGTTTTATCCATAAAAGCAACTCTCTGTTCAAAGACACGATAGTTATTCACATTGATAGAGCTCTTCGCAGTTCCATAGCTATTCTCAGAATGGATAAGCACAATAATTCTGGAAGGAGGTATGTGCCATTATTGCCCTTCTAAAGATTTAGGAAACTGAGGATCAGAGCATGTAGGTAATTTGCCTGAGATGAATCCAGCATCAGAATCCAGACCCATCTGATTCCAGCTAAGAAAGGACAATTAACCCTCAGTATCCAGTGGGGTTCAGTTTCGGGACTCACTGCAGATATCAAAATCTATGGATGCTCAAGTCCCTTATTTAAAATATCATAGTATTTTCATATAACCTATGTACACTTTCCTGTATCCTTTAAATCTTCTGTACATTATTTAAAATACCTAATAAAATGTAGATGCAATGTAAGTAGTAGTTATACTATATTTTTAAGGGCTGATAACAAGAAGAAAATGTGTATGTCAATATGGATACAATCACTGTAGACCTAACCACATTTTCTTTTTTAATCTACAGTTGGTTGAATCCACACTTACAGAATCCATGAATGTGGGGGTCACTTTACTCTGACAAACAGCTCCTTCATGACAGAGAATCACTCTTCTGCTGGGAGCCTCTATTACCACTTTAATCTCACAAACACATTTTTTCTTTCCCATAGGCACATATTTTCATTCAGGAGAAATGTGAAACTCAGAGTTTCCAGAAATCAATCTTTGTTCTCCCCTGGGAAAAGGGGTGAAAAGGGGAACTTTATTAGATTCTTCTTTCATTATGTAAACAAAGAAACAAACAAAAACACCCCAGAGTTGGCTCCTTTCTTCTTTGGTACTGTGAGGACCAAGGCTTGGGATGGTGGGCTTCAACTGTGACAGGAAGAACTTGCATGGACTCAGGAAGACGTCTGTGTGCAGATTTACTGGACATATTCATGTTGCATGGTGTGAGGCACTAATGTTAATTTTTCTCCAACATGACTAGTTCCTGGGCAATAACAACAGAAAACAAATGGCATTTTGTCATTGCCTGTGAAATTGTAGAAAATCCAGCCCTCTGTGTCATCCCAGACCTCCTGAGCAATTAAGGAAGAACCAGGAAGAAGGGTGAGCCTGACAGCTAATTTTGTCTGCTAATTTGGCTGGGTTCCTGAGAGCAGAGGGTTCTCTAACTTGAACGACAGCATGTCCTTCCCTGGGTCTCAGCCTACTGCCTCACTCTGCAGATTTTTGAGGTTGTAATTAGAGTACCAAACATTTTGACCTTCATGATTGGGTTAACCACAACATAAATGTCTCTTGAAATATACCTCTCGACACATCCAATTGGTTCTGTTTTTCTGGAGAATCCTGACTAATCTAGCAAGGGTTGCATGGCCTCTCTTTCCTATAGCTCATGCTTGAACATATTTCTTCTGTGCCTTTCCCCTGCCCATGTGGTTACTGATGTTTCCATGGCTATCTGTGTTTCCCTGCCCGCAGCATGCCCCCTCCCCTCCATGCATGAGGTCTGCTGTAACTTCTCCATTCCAGTGCAGGTGGTTTTACTGGACACATGGGTTATTCTCACACATGCCATTGTTCTTCTGTGTCTTTCTGTCCCTTGCTTAAATATGTTCTCTGTCCCTCAGTCAATAGCCTTGCACTGAAAACCAAAAAGCAGAGCTGCCTTCTGCTCAGTCTCTTAGGAACTTCAGTATCACAGCTCTCGCAGGCCACTCTCTCCTCTTTCCAGGCTTTGGAACACATTTCTAGGGTAAACTATTGTTTCTAATCACCTTCAAGGATGTCATCAACATCTCTTTTCCAAGAAAAATTAGCATATTTATATATTTAAAGGATTATCCTTCTGAGGCACAGATATAAAGACCTTACAGCAAATTCTCTCCGAATTTCTCATAGGTTTTATGAGCCTTAGTTTGAATTTTTGATATTCTAATTCTGATGTTCAGTTCATCATCATTTGGAAACTTAAACATTGGATCCTATAACGGCATTCCAAGGATGCTCACATTACAAATAAATGAGAAGACATTTCTTTAATAATTGATAGTCTTAGAATCATTCAAGCATAGAGTAGCTCTAACCTTTAGGAGTAGATGACTTTTACCTTTTCTGTAAAATCCAGTCATTTTCATTAGCTCCTCTTGGTATTTGTGCTACTTTTCTATTGAGAATGACAATCCATTCCTTTACTGTATTACTTGAAAATTTGACGTCTAAAATGACTCAGAGACCAGTACAAAATGCAGAGTGGTCTTTCTCTTAGAGGATGACCCAGTGGGTATCTGTACTTTTCCTTCTTTAGCTACCCAAACCTGATGAGAGTGATACACAATATAAATGGTTCTTCCAACCTTTCTCCACCATGAGGTTGGGGATTGAATTCAGGGCTCCATGCATGCTAACCAGGTACTCTATCACTGAGAGACACCTCCAGTCCCGTGACATAGTTCTTAAAAGAGTAAATCCATAATAGAACTGGAAAAGAAGAAAGGGCACAGTCAGTAAATCTGATATTGATGAATGTGTGTGTGTGGAGGGGATTTCTGGAATACTGAAATTTATCCCACTCCTTGGTATATATCCAAAGGAATTAAAATCAGAATACTACGGTGATTCAGCCATATCAATGTTTATAGCAGCTCAATTCACAATCATTAAGCTATGGAACCAAACTAGGTGCCCCTCAAGAGATGAATGGATAAGAAAATGTGGTATGTACACCCATGAAATATTACTCAACTATAAGGAAAAATGTCTTCATGACATCTGGCAGAAAATAAAGGGATCTGGAGACCATGATGCTAAGTGAGGTAAGATAGTCTCAAAAAACAAAACAAAAACAAAAACAAAAAAAAGGTAGAATGTTTTCTCTGATTGGTGGAAGCTAATCCACAATAAGAGGTCGAGGGAGTGTGTGGGGGGAGAATAGAAGTGCAGTAGATTAGACAATGGGGAATGGAGGGAAGGGAAGGGGTATAAGCAAAGGAAAGACAATGAAGAGACAATGGAATGAACCTGACATAGTTTTTCATGTACATTTATGCAAACAACACAATGAATCCTCCCACTGAGTGCATCCATAAGAATGAGACTCTAACTAGAATAAGATATATTCCATGTTTGTATAATTATATCAAAATGGATTCTGCTGTCATATATAACTAAAAAGAACCAATAAAAAATTCTTAAAAAGCCATGCCATCAGATCATTTAGAAACCAAGGCAGAGCCCATTTGCCCTAAATGGGGCCGTAAAGACCCTCCAAAGCTTTGGATCAATAATAACAAACATAGCCATTAGTTCAAAACTACTTGCAGAATAGAAAGACTGCAGCTTATCATCTTACCTGGTATGTTGGGTATAAAAACCCTGCTTATCAATAGGAAAACAAAAGTGGAAACATGTACAAAGGATACTAATAGTAAAAAAAATATATATATATATATAAATGGCCTTTAAATGCATGTAAATTTGCTGAAATACTCTAGAGGTAAAAACAAAAGAATAACAACAACACACCATATTTTATTCATTTAAAAGCTGATACTATTCTGTTTAAGCATTTGAATGAAAAGGCTCTGACTCTATGGTAGGAGTTTAAAGGTACAGTCTTTCAGGATAGCAATTTATGGGCATCTAACAAAATGTCACATGTATATAGACTTTCATTCTGCAATTCTAGGGATTTCCTACAGAAATGCTGATACATGTTAGATAGAAATATAAGGCTGTAAGGCGCATTACTGTTTGCAATGAATAAAAATTAGAAACTATAAGGAAATGGATAAGTAAATGATGGTTTGTTCATACTATGGAATACTATAGGATGCAATATTTAAAATGACTGGCACAGAATGATTATCAAGATCTACTCTTATTTTTATTAAAATAAAAAGCAGGGCTAGGAATGTAGCTCAGTGATAGAGCACTTGGATAGAATGCAAAAGCTCTGAGTTTGACTCCCAATGCCACAATAAATAAATAAATTAATTAATTAATAAATAAATTAAATAATGATAGTGAAACAAAATAAATAAAAAATTGTAAAAAGCAATGTGCCCCCTGGATTGTCTGCATGGACTGAATGCAATCATAAGTGTCCTTAGAAAAGAGAGATAGTCAGAATGGCAATTATGAGGAATACAAGCAATAATAAGTGTTAGCGAAGATGTGGGGGAAAAGGTACACTCATACGTTGTTGGTGGGACTGCAAATTGGTGCAACCACTATGGAAAGCAGTATGGAGATACCCCAGAAAATTTGGAATGGAACCACCATTTGACCCAGCTATACCACTTCTCAGTTTATATCCAAAGGGCTGAAAATCTGTATATTACAGTGATGCAGCCACATCAATGTTTATGCAGCTCAATTTGCAATAGCTAAACTATGGAACCAACCTAGATGCCCTTCTGCAGATGAATGAATAAAGAAAATGTGGTACATATACACAATGGAATATTACTCAACCTTAAAGAAGAATGAAATTATGGTATTTTCAGGTAAATGAATATAAAGAATATCAAGCTAAGTGAAATAAGCCAAAAAAACCCAAAAAACCAAAGGCTGAATGTTTTCTCTGATGAGTGGAAGCTGATCTATAGTGGTGGGTGGGGTAGGGAAGAATGAAGGAACTTTGGATCGTGCAGAGGGAGTGAGGAGAAGGATGGGGCTGTGAGGATGGGAAAGACAGTCGTTATTACTCTATATACATGTATGATTACACTACTGGTGTGACTCAGCACCATGTACAGCCAGAGGAATGAGAAATTGTCTTCTATTTGTGTACAAAGTATCAAAATGCATCCTACTGTCATGTAGAACTAATTAGAATAAATTGTTTTCTTTTTCCGGATACCAGGGGTTGAACTCAGGAGTACTCAACCACTGAGCCACATCCTCAGCCCTATTTTGTATTTTATTTAGAGACAGGGTCTCACTGAGTTGCTTAGCGCTTGCTTTTTGCTGAGGCTGGCTTTGAACTTGTGATCCTCCTGCCTCAGTCTCCTGATAGAACAAATTTTAAAAATAAAAAAAAGAAGAAGAAGAAAAGGGAGACAGTAAAATTAGGGTCAGGGAGAAATGATTTAAGGACAAGGGAGAAGGATGGGAGCAGAGCTCAGAGAAGAGCACAGATGCTGGGCTGCTGTTTTGAAGATTGAGGGGGAGGGAGCCCCTGAGCAAAGAAATGCAGTCTGGAGAAGGCAAAGAAACAGTCTTTCCTGGAGTGGGTACTCTTTTGCTGTTATCGATTTTAAAATAATTTCATACATACTGACAATTTTCAAGAATAGTAGAAATTATTTTTTTCTGAGCCCTTTGAGAGTAATTGCTGATAAATGACCTATCACCCCTGAATTGTTTGGGTGATCACTGAGAGACACCTCCAGTCCCGTGACATAGTTCTTAAAAGAGTAAATCTTACAGCAAATTCTCTCCGAATTTCTCATAGGTTTTATGAGCCTTAGTTTGAATTTCTCATAGGTTTTATGAGCCTTAG
>NW_026000211.1:12667196-12747312 GCF_001458135.2 Marmota marmota marmota | reverse complement strand
CCTACCCCACCCACCCCTAATTCCTGCCAGTAAGAACATTCTTCTACACAAGCAAAAACACATCAGATCAAGAAATAAACAATGAAATCTTCCTACCACCTAATCCACATATCTCATTCCAGTTTTTCCAGTGACCCTAATAATGGCCTCTATACAATGCAAAAGGTCCTATACAGTTTTTCTCCCTGAGTTCACCTATCATGTCTCAGTACTTTACTTCAAGGTAGATGTTGTCTTTTTTAAAAAATGGTTTGTTTTTTTTAAGTTGTTGATGGACCTTTATTTTATTTATTTATATGTGGTGCTGAGAATCTAACCCAGTGCCTCACATATTCTAGGCAAGCGCTCTACCACTGAGCTACAACCCCAGCCCTAAGATGTTGTCTTAATGCATTCTGTCTAGTGATACATGTTTTTGTTTTCTGTTACTGCAGAGATTAATTATATTACAAAACCTTTGTAATCTGAAAGGAAAAGTAAGACTTTAAATGTCCCATTTCTTTTTGAACACTGACCCACTGGTTTTAGCATCCATTGATATTTCTTGAATTATTACTGTATTAATTACTAAAAGTGATTTTCTGATTGCATGATTTTTTTTCTACATTTACTTGTTAGCATTTATATTAGTTTCTATTGTGCATATTATATTAGTGGTGCTGTAATAAGCTACCATAAACCTGGTAGCTTCATATAACATGTTTTTATTATTTTATCATTCTGGAGGGCAGATGAAATTAGTTTCATGAAGTTAAAGACAAAGAGTCACAGGCCTGTGTTCTTTTTGAAAACTCTAGAGAAAAAGCTGTGTCTGGCCCCTTCTGGCTTCTGGAAGCCTCCTGCATTCCTTGGCTTACGGCTCCCTCCTCCATCTTCAAGCCAGCAGGATGGCATCCTCTTTCCTTTCTGACTTCTGCTTCCATCTTTCCATCTTCTCTCTGATTCTAATCATTGTGCTTTCCTTTTTCTCAGGATTCTGTGACTACGTTCTGTCCACGTGAATAACCTAGTATAATTTTTTTTTTTTAAATCTAAAGCTCCTAGTTTAATCATGAATGTAAAGTTCTTTTTCTATGGTGAGAACATATTTACTAGTTCTGGGGATTTGGACATGGACTCCTTCTCCTCCTCCCCCTTCTTCTCCTCCTCCCCCTTCTTCTCCTCCTCGCCCTCCTTCTCCTCCTTCCTAAGGATTGAACCCAGGGGCACTCTACCACTGAACTACATTCCCAGCCCTCCCACCCCCTTTTATTTTTTGAGATAGGGTCTTGTTAAATTGCAGAGGCTGGCCTAGAACTTGCAATCCTTCTGCTTCAGCCTCCCAAGTCACTGGGATGCTAAATGTGCACCACCATGCCCAGCATGACATGGACATCTTTGGGACCATTACTCTGCTTCCATAGCCTATTAGAAAAAAAAAAATCTCTCTCTCCCTCTTTCTCCCCCCACCCCCTCGGATTTACATTTGATTCAGTGGATTTTGACTTGTTATGGCCCATTAGAAGCCCCTTTAAACTGGTTGTGTCATTTAATCCTGCTTCCATTGTTCTTTGAGGGCTTTCTTATTTTCTGTCACAAGGCATTCCAACTTATCCTGCACTTTTCCTGCCCCAGCCCTGGAATCAGTAATTTTTTAAAAAGAAATTCTGATTTCTTTTACTGGAGAATGATGTTTACAAACTACAAATGGGCACCTGCTGTGTTCACTGTTATTAGGGTGTTGCTGCTCCTAGAATCTCTCATGTAATAGAGACAATGAATACACACACACGTATATATTCACACACATATGTACACATACATGCATCCATACATACATATACACATGCACTCAAACACATACATGTAATATATATTACACATAATGTATTATATATGTTACATATATAATCTAGATATATTTAATCCATATTTATTTAAAGCTAGTATTTTTAATTCTTATTTAACCAGTTAGTTTTTTGGTCTTTCATAGTTGCAGTTCTTTTCTAAAAGAGGCAATCTGGGACTCTCACCATTCTCAAGGTAATGAACTACTGTACCAGTTCCTCTTGTATGTACTCATCTTCCATCCCTGCCATAGAGCTTCAGGCACACACACCCTTCAGCCCAGTTGGCCTCCAATGGCCCATGGGCTGCATGGACACCTTCCTCATTCTGGGTGGCCTCTGAAGCCCTACTCCAGCCTCCTGCCATCCCTCCACATGATGCCCTCTTGCTCTGTAGGCTCTAACTTCCAAGCTATGTCCTGCGAATGTCCTCCTCCTCCACTAGGGGCTGATGCTCTATAGGGGTGGCTGCTACTGCTTCTCCCTCCTCTCCCCAATCTTCTTACTCAGCCCCTTGGGCTCCAGCAACCCATGTTGGGCTCTCATTACTTCCACACCTGCTTGGATACTCTCCCTGGCCTTCTTGTCTCTGATGTGAGGAGCTGGGTCACTGCTGTTGCTGTCCCCACACAGTCCCTTTCCTCACCTTGCTTGGTCATCAACACCCTACACTGCACAGCTACCCAGGGAGTGGGGTGCTGGAGCTGGCCCACAATGGCTCTTTACTTTCCAACTCTATATTCAGGTCACATTGGAAACTGGAAATTGGCCACTGTGGAAATATTTATACCACAGCAATTGATAAACATTACAAATCGGACCCTCTCCAACCCCAGCTGGTTTTAAACAGTTACCCACACACCTCTAGCCTAAACCCATACAGATGTCTACCTTATTCAGCCTCTTCTTATGGCTTTTGGATTTATAAAGGGAAGAATGGAGGAAGGGAAGAAGGAAGGAAGGGAAGAGAGAAGGAGAGAAGGAGAAAGAGAGGGAAGGAATGAAGGAAGACTTCACTGTTAGGTTTTTAAAAATTAATTTAATCAATTTCTTTATTTATTGCCATGTTGGGGCGGGAATCTGGGTACTTACACATGCTAGGCAAAAATTTTCCCACTGAGCTACATCTTCAGCCCCTAGGTTTGTTTTTTGATTATTTTTTTTAAAACAAGGAACAACAGTTACTTTTATATTTGAAAAAAACACAGTGACTGTTACCAAATTCTATTTTTTCTTAAATAATACTACTTATTTAGAAGTAAAAAATAAAAACATTCAAATTTTCCATCATCCCAAATTAGATTAAGATAGTTACCGTTGAGCAGAAAAGAAATGATTAAGTATGGCTTAATTCTTTTATTTTCAAGTACCCAGAGACTGAGATTTTAATCTTCACACTGAATAGATAAAAGAATGTGTTTAGATGACAACAAAAGAATGTCTGATTGGACTTCCAGACAAAATTACAGTCAATATATTTTGACATTGAAACAAGTGACCACATATAGTTAAGAAATTTCCTTGACTCAAGACTTTAAAAGACTAAACAAAGACAAGCTGAGCTGTTAAACATTTCTTACCCAAATCATTTTCTGCAAGATCCTTAACTTCATAATATAGCTGTGTTAGAGTTCTACAAAGAAACAGAACCAATAGGAGATATATATTAATATATATATTTATGTGTATATATTTGTATGTGGGGTGTGTGTGTGTGTGTATGTGTGTGTATGTGTGTGTGTACAGAGAGAGAGAGAGTTATTTTTTAAATTGCTATTCGATTACACAGTCTGACAAGTCTTAAGTCTGTAGGCCTGTAAGTCTAGAAACTTGGGGAGGAATTGATGTTGCATTCTTGAGTCTTAAATTTGCAGGGCAGACCAGGCAGGCTAGACACTCTGGTTAGGGTAGAATTTTTTCTTTTTCAGGAAACCTCCGCCTTTGCTCTTCAGCCCTCCATTGACTGGAAGAGGTGCACCCACATTAAGGAGGGTAAATACGCTTTATGTAAAGTCAACTGATTGTAAAGGTTAACCACATCTACAAATGACCTTCACAGCAACATCCGGGTTCAAGTTGGCCAAATAACTGAGCATGATGGCCTAGCTGAGTTGACACATAAAATGAACCATCCCAATTATTATCTGCTTTTAAAGGAATATTGATTTTCTTTGGTAGTCAATTTCAAAACTCTGACTTAATTTTTTCTTAGCACTGGTTAAGTAACAACTAATTAACTGTTAGCTGATTGTAAAAACTTGCATACAAATCTTATTAGAAAATTGACTTGCATGTGTTAGAGAACATTTACTGTGTTACTTTGGATCAATTTTAATGTTTGCATTCTTTTCTCTGTGATCATATATTGGATTTTCACCGAAGATTTTCCTTGATGTCAACTTTTTGGGGAAAATTTTTATTGAATGTGTGTTATTGGAAGGGCTTGGGCAAAAACAACAGTGAGTCTTGTGATGTGGGCTGGAGCACATGGGCAGGAGTGTGACAGATGCAGTGTCTATCTCAGCACTTTGTAGAGGAATCTGGGTCCAGCAAGTTGGACTAACGTGGATTAGGCCTCCAAGAGAAGGATTTATGTCCCCCACCCCCACTCAGTTGCTTTCCCTTTTTATAGAGCAAACATGAGGATAGTCTTGCCAGCTAGGACAAAGTGTCTGCTTGGGCATCCGGCAGGCTGAGGAGAGGCGACAGCTGCTCAGGGAATGAACTGTCCGGAGTGCCTGCTGCCAGCACCTGTTGACCTTGCAGCCAATCACACTTGGGCACAGTCCCTCCTGCTAAGAACAAGGAGGAGGCTCTGGTCTTGTTGAGATTTGTACCAAGCAACGTTAAGTTTTCAGGGTCAGAGAATCCTGTTTATCTTTCCACAAAGTATAGAGAGAATTCATAAATGAAACAAATCTTAAGTAAAATTTGGGTTGTTGAGGGAACAAAGTTTTGTTCTTTTTTTTTTCTTTTAGCCTCCCTCTTTCTCATCATTGCCGATAGATGTTACCAATTTGAAACAACTTTGAGATAATCTGCATGCACAGTCTCTGCAAGAAAAAAACATAACGATCGCTATCATATAAACTGATACCGTGATGGTACTGCCACAAATGAGAAGTAACCTCGATGGAGCATTGGTGATTTTATAATCTACTGTTTAAATAATGCAATAAATACAAACTATATATGGGCTTTGAGTTTAACAATTTTAATTGTTCAAGTACTGAGGGCTACATTTTATTATTTCATCTCTGGTATATTTTAATCCATCCTCTGTCAGTTCCATAGAAAACCTTACTTGTAGATTCATTTGTTCAATAAGATAGCACTAGCCACATGTGGTTATATACATTTAAATTGCAATTAATTAACTTTAAATTAACAATTAAGTTTCTCAGTCACACTAGCCACATTTCAAGTGTTCCATACCCACATGTGGCTAGTGGCTACCTTATTGGATAACACAGCTATAGACTATTTCCACCACGGCAAATAGTTATATTGGATAGTGCTTTGGCATAAAACAAAATCTTGGTTGGTCTTCCGTACAAGTCTCATCAAAAGAAGCAATATTTACAGAAGGTTGGTGGAAAGTGCCCATTCCTGTGATTTATTTGAGTTTTAACCTTAGTCAAGCAAGATTCCCATCATCAGCATTTCTGGATTACAGTCTTGGCTTTACAATTGCTTTCATTGAGTCACATTTTAGGATTTTGTCTAATAATGTAGTAAGGAATAACCTCATGAATATTGCTGTGCCTGCAAGTAAAGAATTACTCAGCTCTGAAAGGGACCTGCCAAGAAGATATTGAGGCCATTGTGATTGGGCATTCACTGGTCACTTCTGGGAGAAATTGGACAGTCAAATAAATAATAAATTAGATGACTGGGTTAATCCAGGACAGAACTGAGTCCATATTGATACAACAAATGTGTAGAGGAGAATGAAAAGTTCTTCCTAACCATCAAATGCCAACAAATGAAGGCAGAGTTTGATAGAATATCTCCATTTGGCTATCGCCATAATCACAATTGTTTCAAGCAAAAATCAGCAATAGAGACAGGGGAGTAAAATTGGATAGAAATAAGATCCTTACATGATATCGAAGTATTTTCTTATAAAATATTCTTAGTTATAAAGGTAGACAAATAGTAACTTTAAAGTGGAGAAACTTGGCAGATGCTATCTTAACCAAGGGTTAAGTTAACATCACCAGTAAATGGGGCTGAGGATGTGGTTCAGTGATAGAGCACTTGCCTACCATGTGTGAAGCACTGGGTTCAATTCTCAGCACCACATAAAAATAAATAAATAAAGTAAAGGTATTGTGTCCATCTATAACTAAATTTTTTTAAATCACTAGTAAAATCATGGCATTTGCAGGTAAATGGATGGAGTTGGAGAATATAATGCTCAGTGAAGTTAGCCAATCCTATAAATGCCAAATGTTTTCTCTGATATAAGGAGGCTGATTCATAGTGGGGTTGGGAGGGGGAGCATGGGAAGATCAGACAAACTCTAGATAGGGCAAAGGGGAGGTAGGAGGAAGGAGGGGACAAGGGGGTAAATAAAAAAGATGGCGGAATGAGATGGACATCACTACCCTAATTACATATATGAAGAAGACACAAATGATGTGAATATACTTTGTTTATAAGCAGAGATATGAAAAATTGCACTCTATATGTGTAATATGAATTGTAATGCATTCTGCTGTCATATATAACAAATTAGAATAAAAAATTAAAAATTAAAAAATCACCAGTAAAGAGAAGAGACAAGGCCAGGTGCCTCCTGATGGAATGCACTGAAGACAGAATACCACTTCTAAGATACCCTGCCAAAAAGGTAGGGGATCATCTAATTGTAAGGAAACATTTGGACAAGGCAAAATCGAGGGACCTCCTACAAAATATCTGGCTTGTTCTGTTCTCAAATGTCAAGGTCTTGCCAGACAAAGAAATACTGAAGAAGTGTTCCAAATAAAAGATCAAAGAGACGCCATAATAAAGTACAAGTCTGATGCCAGGATAAGATACCAGAGCAGAATTTTTTTTTCATCTATCATAAAAGGCATTTGATAAAAATGGTAAAATCTGAAAAGGTTGATTTATTAGGAAATGGTACTTTATCAATGCTAATTTCCTGATTTTGATCATTGTACTATGGTTATATAAGAGAATGCTCTTGCTTTTAGGAAATATACACTGAACTATTTAGGAATAAAGGAGCATTGATGCCTCCAATTATGGTTCATAAGTATGTATATATGCATGGAGAGAGAATAGAGATTGGGAGAGAGGGGCCAGAGACAAAGACAGAGGAGGATGATAAAGTAAATATATAGTAAAAACAGAAAAAACATAACATTTGGGGAATCTAAGTGAAGAGTATGGGGGACTTCTTTGTACCATTTTTTTTGCAGTATTTCTATAGGTTTGAAATGATTTCCAAGTAAAAATTAATAACAGAAATAATCTTATGCAATTCATTCCTGTTGTGAGAGGTTTAAACTTCTTGTGTCCCCATTATGAAATTTAATATGAACAAATTCTCTCAGAGTTAAAAGCTATAAAAGCTTTGATTTTCCCCCCATAGACTGTACAGTTTCTCTTTTTGTCTATTAAGATATGTAACTATTTCCCTTTTTAATATGATCTCCAGGAAGCTCAGAACTAACTTTTCAGCTCTTATAACTATATAGGACTCTATAGAAAATTCTCTGTTTTCTATGTACTCATTGGTTCTATGAGTCCTGTATTTCCCTAATCTAGGTACTTCTGTTGTTTATCTTCATCTGCTACAAATCTTCTGTGGGCACAGGTAGCAGCATCTTTATATTTGGCATCTCTGTAGTCTAGGCCCTGTTCTCTGTACCTTTCACCTTCTAACCTGTTTGATGGACAGAAAACTGCACCAGGGGGATAGCCAGGCTACTACCTGCATTTTACAGTTGGGAAAACTGGAGCACAGAGATGTTCAGAACACATACATTTGCCAGTTTACAAAGTGGCAGAGTGAAGAGTGGAATCTAGACAGTGTCTCTACAGCCAGAGATGTCAACAGGAGCCCTTTGAAAGGGGAAAATCAGAAAGGGGAGGAGCTCATTTCAGTTCTGCACAGAGATCTCCTTGTAAAGAGTTAACAACTCTCAAGGTGAGAGTTACACAGTCTTGAAAAGAAATGCGAGTCCACATTACATTGTCTTAATTTCTAATTGTCTTGTGGAAATGTATGATAAAAAGGAAGATTTTTAACAAAAAATATTTTTCTTGAAATTATTATTTTTTGAACTCATTACATTTGTTGATAAGTTCTCATGTATGATATCAGAGAAGAACCAGGTCAGGTAAGGGAGGACTTCTAGCCTAGGAAAAAAAAAATTATTAGGAAGTCACATGGCAACAGATGTTAAAGTGGTAGGACAATTGATTATCTGCCACCCCACCACCTTATTGTTGCTTAGAGAAAAAAAAATCTATCTAGCTATCTATCAATCAATATATATGTGTGTACCTATTGTAAAAATTGTGAAAGTTATTAAAATAAAAATGGAGTTTCTTGTGTCAACCCTAACCTAAGGAAGTGAATAAGGCTGGAAGTTATGAAGGAGGGGTTCTTATGCATGATTGCCTAGTAGTAACCACAAAAAAAACCAGTCAGAACTTCAAGCTTGCATGGAGGCTTCTGCAACCTTATACAAAAAATACTTCAATGTGGTCATCTGTCCAGCAACTGTCTGGTACCAATCTGGTTATTAATCATTGTGGCCAAAGATTATTGTTTCAAAATATGTGATATAATCATTTCCATTTTTTGCCTTTAAAAATGTCCCTTGCCTCAACCTCTTTGAATATGTCCATAGTTTAGAATGTATTCCCATTGCAATATGCTGCTATTCTAAAATAAATATCATTATTTTTTGAAGACTCTCTTTATGATTTTTTTTTTAGATTGAATACACAGAACACACACATATATACATAGATGCGTGCAGGGCAAATCTGAAACTATTTGTAAGGCAAGAGACTCAAGTAGATAAGGTGGTCTTGGCCAATCACTAGTATCTACTAATGATAATCAAGATAGTTGGTGTATTTACCAGCTCTAGGTGTCTCCCCCCACCCCTATATGACCTACAAAGGGGACTTCCTGAAGCAGGGCATGGCTAAGGGCCACAAAGTTGCCTCTTCTTGGGATGTTCCCTTTGCTGGCTACTGCCAAACAAGAGTGGGTTCCTCCTGTCAATCTATCTCATCAAACCCTGTGTATTCATTCATAAATTTTCCTGTAAGTTGTAACTATAAGCCAAAGTACTTTTACTTGGTTTTCAACCATAAAAGCTTGTATAGATACAAAGCTATGCTCAGAACCAAATAAATTAATATCATGTTCACATTTAGGATGACCTTTACTATCACAGGCTTTGTCTTTTCTGCAGGTAAGTCGCTGGTACATATGGGCATCTTTGTGCCAATTATAAAAAGGGGACTCATCCTTTTGGCAGACCAAATTGGAAAAAGTTTTCCTTCTTCTTCCAGTCTCAGGCCTGGGCACACAACTTGGACACTCATTGTGCCATGGATTTTAGTCCCCACCTCCCCCTGCCCCTGTGCAAGATACAACCACACACTTGCTTTGCTGGGCCATGGTGTGCCACAAACTCATGAATCTAGCCCATGGCCATATTTTATTTGACCTATTTAAAAAATAAGTGTCAATGTGTAAAATTTAGGTCAGTCTACATAAAAACACAGACTTCTGACTTCTCTTCAAAAGATCCAGTAATCATGCTCTTTACTTCTTCCATGGCGACCACAGAGTGGAGTCAAATAACAGCTGCTGACTTTGAACTGTGCAGTTCTCCGCCTTCGCATCATTCCCATTCCTCTCCCATTCCTCTCTGACTGGGAGGCTGAGTAGGAGGTAGTCCTTGCTCTTTGCTGGTGGTGCTTTTGCTAGCTCCACCCTATTTCCTTTACTTTTGTGACTGCCCGGGCACCTGTGGGGCTTCTAGGCATTCAGTGCCTGCTACAATCTGGTCCTCCCTCTATCACAAGGTGACAGTAACAAATTCAGACTTTACAGCCTCTAGGCTTTAAGCTGAAAAGTCAGAGTATCTGTTTCAGAGTCCTGTCAAATTGCATCACATACTATTGGCTCTCAGGAGAGCTGCCCAAACCGTACAGCAGCATATGATGCTGCACTGCTGCATTTCCATTTACTGGCAAACTCACATTTTTATGTCTTTAGAGTTAGAGTGGCTTGGTGGAATAGGATAATATATTTATCATGTTTTTGTTTGGATTTGAGGGTAAATGAGGCTTCTAGGAGGATATTGCTCTTAAGCCATTTTGGTGGGGGGACAGATGCTAGGGATTGAACCCTTGCGCAAGCGAGGCAAGTGCTCATCCCCAGTCCTTGAGCCCTATTTTGAGGAAGGTGAAGAAACACAGGAACTGGATAAATATTTCCAGTTGTGGGACAAAGAAGGATAGACTGTGCTCAGGATTAGGAAGAAGAATGATCTGCTCTGGTATTCCTTAGGACTTCTCTGGCTATGTTTCTCTCCCAATTTCTATGTTGCCCCATGCTATCTGTGATGCTCACCTTTTGTAAACTGTCAGCCAGAAAGCTTTACTGAAATCAAGGCCACCTGTTCTGATTGCTGATGCAAAGTTGGACTAGGAAACTCACTTCTACCCCTGGTGGTTTTACTTGGGTTGTCTATGAGAGTGTTCCACGTTTCAGGTTAATGACTATTCACCAGAATATTGACTTAAGTGCCCACAGATTTCCTATTCCTGATCTAAATAGTAAATTCTTGAATAAACCAAATTCTGTTGAGTCAATCAATGAAGATCAGAACATTATAGTTCCCCACAGGGAGAGGAGCTAAGAAAATTGCTAGGGAAATTGCCTTGGTCCAGTGGCCTGAGGAAGAGGACCGGAGTCTGGAACCAGGCGTGGGTACAACTTCAAGTACTTATTTCAGTCAAATCTGGCTTGCTAAGTGGAGACACCTGACAGGTCTTTCCTATTGACTGTCACTTTCCTATTGACTGTCCTGTTGACAGTCTTTTAATAATAAGAAAACCCCACTGAATGTGAAAAAGGAAATGAGTTGAGGGTACAATTTAAAAAGATGAGAAAAATTTTAACTGATTATCAACTGTTTCTGAATGATGTTTCTCCTTTTGCTTAAAGAATCACAATGTGGATGCAGAAATTGAGGATATTTTTGTTTTTAATCAGTGACTCAACACAGTAGTAAAGTAGGTTTCCTGCCATGAAGCATGACGTGGTTAGAATGACTCAGAGGCACAGCTCGAGTGGGAAACAGGGTACAATAAATTCTGCACTTATGAAAGAAATGGAAGCCTTCAAAAAATGCATTTTACTTCATATTAAAAAATAAAATTTGGAAGAATCCATTTTTGCCAATAAAAAAAATTTGTTTGTTTGTTTGTTTCTTTGAATCTCAGACTGAATTCTCCAGAACTCCAACACTGATAGATGGATTAGTCCATGGATGAAGGTCTCTGGAGACACTCTGCCTGGCTGATTTGTAAAGATTCTCTCTTACTGACTTTCTGCCACCTTTGGTCCAATTTAAGTACTGTTCTGGTTAAAAGCAAGATCATCTGATTTGATTCCTTTGAAATCCTCACACACATTCAAGTCAAGCAGCAACTTAGGATGTAGAAAAGTGGTTTTCAATTTGCTTTTAATAGAACCCACAGTAGATTTTACATCACAACCAAGTACTTCAAACAAACACACACTCACTCTAAAACAAGTTGAAAACGTTTCACTAACAGTAGCTACTCTTAGAACGTGTATTGCAATCTGATCTATTGTATTGTATTCTATTGAAAAAGATGCAGCTGAAAACCTACGATATTGAATTTATACCCACTAATGGCTGTGAACCAGTTTTTTAAAAAACACAGGTTTAGAAAATGTATTTTTCTCTATTTTAGATATCTATGTTGTGAAATGATAGCCAAGAATTTATAAACTGGGAAACAACTGATAGTGATATTTAAGAACATCTCAGTTAAAGAACAAAGGTGACAAAGACATTTATTTTAAAAATAGTAACTACTCATGCCTACTCTGTAATCATTACAGTGTTAGCTTCTTTATAGACAGTTTCTCTAATCTTCATAATGACCTGTAACTTAGGGTACTATTATTCCTGTCATGGGAAGAATCCAGCCTCACAAAGGATAGCAAGAAATCTCAAGACTCCAATGGAGATGACAGGGCACACAAGCAGATTGACCTGCCACAATGCCATAGCTGCTCACAGGGATGAGACTAAGTGGACAGAGTAAGACAGTCTATTACTCTCAGCACAGCAAACGACAGCAGCCTAGTATGATAGAGCCAGTCCCCGGAGCCCCATGGGATGGTGCAGATGACAGTGTTGCATATACAGGAACCCAGGGTAAAGGACTCAACACTTTTATTTTTAGTACTGGGGATTGAACCCAGAGAAACTCCACCACTGAGCTACATCCCCAGCCCTTTCTATTTTTTTATTTTGTGACAGAATCTTGCTAAATAGCTCAGGCTCGCCTTGAATTCATGATCCTCCTGCTTCAGCTTACTACATTACTGGGATTACAGGCCTGTGTCAGCATGCCTGGAGAGGCTCAGCACCTTTTATAGCAAGCAGTAACAGGCCAGTCTCTCTCCTTTTGGGTGAGCAGAGGCTCACAAGCAAATATGGCAGGGTATACCTTTTAATATGTTCTGGCTTACTCTGCTGCAGATGCTCTTTAAACTCTACCACACAGCCTTGCTTTGATCCTGGAGCTAATCTGGGCCCTTTCACCTGGAATATACCTAACACTACTGATAATTATGGCCAAGTTGTGAAACAAGACACTAACTCTGTACATGGATTATTTTACACACAGACAACCATAGAAGTGGGAACAATTCATAGAGATAGGATTTCTAAACCAAAAGCCTTTATGATTTTGGCATATATTGCTAAATTGGCCTTCATAAAGGTTGCATCAATTTACACTATGAACAGCTCTGTAAGGGAGAACCTGTTTGCTGTCTTCAAAAATGATGCCACCAAACTATTCAGTCTTGGCCATTCTCATGCGAACAAAGTGGAATTTTTGATGCAATTTTAACTTTTCATATGATGTGATGCCTATCTTTTCATTTAAGTCATTTGTATGCAACTGACACTTTGCTTAGTTTTCTTAATATCTATGAGCTTTTTACATATGTGTACATTGAAAGTACTTTTTCCTAGTTTGCTGTTTATGCACACTTTCCCGTGTACAATTTTTTTTTTTTTTTACTTTTTTGTTTTAAATGTCATCAAATCTAGTTGGTATTTAAGGCTTCCCCGTTTTGTGTCACAATTAAACCATAAATTTAAGAAATCTCCAACATGTTCTATTCAGTTTTTTTTCATCTCTCTGGAAATTACTATGACATCAAGTGTGAGACAGGAGTATCTTTCATTTTTTTTTTTTTTCACCTTGGTGGCTATCCAGTAAGCCTACAGCACTTCTTTAATAAGTATTTCCTACAGAGATATCTATTAAATTCCCATACATATTTAGGTCTATTTCTGAGTTCTATTCTATTTCATTGATCTGAGCAGGCGCCAGCACCATATCACTTTAATTCTCGCTGCTAGAAATATGCTTTATAAAAAGGAAGAGATACCTCATAACCCTTCTTTTTCAGTACTTTTCCTGGCTATTGTGGTATACTTCATTTTGCTTAAGAACTCTGGAATCAGGTCTTCCTTCTCTTAAAAATCCAGTTGCAATTTTACTGAGGTTGGGATAATTTAAGGAGAATTAATGTCTTTATCAGTTGTTTTTTTCAGTTGCTTTGGCTAAAAACACTGGAGTCATCCTTGAGGCCTTCAGTCTGATCCATAAGCAAATCCTGTGGCTGTTTCTTCAGTTTATGTCCAGAAAATGACCACTCCTTCCCACTCCACCTCTCACTCTTGTCAAGCTATCATCATCTTTCACCCACTTCCTCCATAACTGACCTCCCTGCCTTTCCTCTTGCTTCAGTCTATTCCCAACATGGAAGGCAGAATAAACCATGCAGATGTAAGTCAGATGGCCTCACTGCTCTGCTCAAAACTCTCCGCAAGGTTTTCTACCTTGTAGTGAAAAACAAAGACCAAGATCTGGAGGTGTTAACCACATGGTTATCAGGAGCAATATTTCATAAATAGAAAACAGCCAGAACAAAGGCTACCAGACAGGAACACTGGCAGATGAGATCACACCCAGCAGTAGGCGACCTTCCAGGGTCTGATGGATGAGTCTAAGCAAAAATCAGCTGAAAGTAGTTACTTACCTGGGTGCAAATTGGGATAAGAGGGGTGTGGCAGGGAAGAGAATATTTTTACACTAAAAACCCCTGTGGAACTACTTGACCTCTAAAACTATGACTTTCATAAAAACTTAAAGAATTTTTAAAACTTATGAGAGTGACATAGAAACTCACAGACAAATTGAACAGATGGCATTTGTCAGCATGTTGTGGGAATAAGGCATTTTCTTTTTAGCAGATGGACATTCTTATAACCCCCAAACTCCACGGTGTCTCAGTTTCATGGGGATTTTAAACAAAAGAACTAACATCTATCAATTCAAAATTCAACTTTTGAGCTGCCCCTGGAAGGTAAGGAGTATTGGCTTTTGAGTGAATGGCAACTGAAAAATTTTAGATTTAGTAATCTTCACAAAACAGAAATGGTGTGTGTGGGGTTGTTCAAGGTTTTAATTTCACTTTAATGTAAAAAAAAAATCATACTACTGGGTAGACATTTGGAAAAACATTTTTAAGAATACAAAATAGTGAAAAGAATGGAGTATTTAAAATGTGTGTTTTCACTGAAGGAGCTTCAGAGAGATGAAAATCTCTGCAGGCTACAGGGGTCCAAGTTTAATTGTCTTCCTTCACAAAAGAGATTGATCACAAGGGACTCAGAATGCCTATTGTCCTCTGTAAAAACAAATGCGTGGGACTGGGGTTGTGGCTCAGTGGTAAAACACTCACCTAGCAGGTACGAGGCCCTGGGTTCGATCCTTAGCACCACATATAAATAAATAAAATAAAGGTATTATGTCCATTTACAACTAAAAAATAAATATTTAAAAAACAAAACAAAAAAAACCCACAAATACATGCCATTCAGTTTCACCATACAGTAGCAGAATTAAGTACTAGAGTACTTAAAATCTTCAGTCTAGGTACAGTTAAGGCTCACCAACCTCCTTCTCCTCCTTGTCTCCTGTACTCTACAAACTCATATTACAACTTTCAAGGTTAATTTTTTCCTTCTGAATTTTTGTTTTTGGGTGCAGGGATTGAACCTGGGACTTCACTGAGTTACATCATCAGCCCCAAGGTAAATTTCTCATCACCTAATATGAAGCAAAATGTTGTTTATCTGCATCTCCCCTGCCCCGTGGACAGTGTCCTCCTTTTCTAAGTTGCAATCCCTTTTATTAATGAAAGGAGAAAGAAAAGAGTTTAGCTATAATTTGTTGCTTAAAATATCAGTAGTTTCCTAGTAGGCCCAACCTTCGAGAAAGGTATTGAAAAGGACATATAGCCCAAGAAGGCTGCAGAAAAACATGTAAGATAACTTTCAACCTCCCAGAGGCCAGCAGTAACAAAAGGAAAATGGGCAGGGGTGGAGAGGTTTCCTGTCTATTTTATCACCATCATCAGCCTATTAAACAATTTATTTTAGAAGTTAGATTTACACAGAAAACTCAGCAAGGAAATGATTCCTCTAGAAATGGAGGGAACATGAAATCAATTTCATTTTTGGTTCTTATCAGTAAGAAATTAAAACTATTATTTATTTATTCTGGCATTGCCTCTTAAGTTGGTCTCTTCAGCTCTTCATATATGCAAAATTCATGTAAGCAGTACTTGTCTTCATCTGTAACTTAAATTTCAATTATCCTATTTTTCATTTTGCTAAGTCCTGTTCAGTTCTTTTTCTAATATGCTTAGTGACTTTTAATAGTTTCTTGTTCCTTACTTAAAATGTTTAAGGATCTGATAATATTACTATATACTTTAGGCTCTGATTCATCTGTAGTTTGTTTTTATGTTGCTCCCCAGGCTCTCGTGCTGCCTTGCTTGTGAATTATATGATTTTGAGTGAGTGCCTGTATGGTACTTCTTGGGGTTGAAGGTGGGTTCTTTTTCAAGAGAAGATATGTGGTTTTTTTGTTTGTTTGTTTGTTTTTGGTGCCAGTTGATATTACTTTAAAGTAAAATCTTGGCTTAAGGTTTTTTGTTTTTTTTGTTGTTGTTAGTGCTTTAAGAGCACCCACATGGGGAAGAATTTGGTCTGAAATACATGTATGAAGTAACTTTTGAGTACAAATTTTCAGAGGAGTATATATGTGTACTTATATTTTACCTCTCCATGTAGAACTAGAGTTCCAGGTAGGAATTCCTTCTTTGACCTTCACAGCCACAGCACAGTCAGTGTTTGTGAATACACATGGGCCATTTTATGTGGGACTCCTTACCTTGGGCTGATCCTGGACTTCATCTCTTCATTTGGGACCCTGAGGCTGTGAAAACTAAAGTTGTCCTTAACCTGCAGTTTGCAACTCCCTTTTTTTTTTGACTATGGGTAAAACTTTCTTCCGAGTTCATTTGAAAACCTTTTTTGTAGTAATGGGATTAAACCTAGTGCCTTGTGCGTGCTAGGTAAGTGCTTTACTAGTAAGCTGCAACCTCAGCCTGAAAAACATTTTTTAATTCAACAATTTGCACAATTTCCAATAGAGGGTTTATCTCATACCATAATGCTACAGAGATTTATAAAACCAACAATTCTCTCTGAAGTGATGTGAAATAAAACATGTAGGAAAGTCATTGCAACTCAGACTTTATTGCTTATTAGTTATGTCATTCCACACATTTTTAAGTAAACAGGCTTTGAGAAAATATACTGGGAGTGTTACACAGATGATGGCAATATTGATGAAAATGTTCAAGTGTTTTACATAAGGTAATAAGAGGCACCACTGCCACCATCACCCCCAGAAATATAAAAAGAGTAAAAATAGTTCATTGGCATTTAACTAGCATTATTCTTTGTAATCTATGAACCACAATAAGCATGAAAAATTTCAGAACCTTCAAAGCAAAACAAAATATTTTTTCCACTACCAAATTTTTTTAAATGAGCAAACAAATCTACTCAACAACAAAAACTACACATAAACAACCCTAAAAACAAAAGTTGTCAAATTCTAGTGGTCCTCAATTTTGATATTAATTCAAGAAACAAAATATGATTCCACTTTTAAAATGAGATTAAATTCTTTCACTATAATTATACTTACTATATAATTCAAATGATTTAATTGATGGCAAATTTAACAGTAAAAATCATAGAAACATCTCAAATTGCTCTTATGCTAAGGTAATTTCTTTAGAAGTTAATTATTCTTTAAACCTGCAGAATAACTTCACATACTAACAAACTACCCTTTCAGATATACAGCAGTAGTCCTAAGTGTTCTTAATGCTGGGGAGCATACACGAAATCACTGTAAATCACACATAAACATCAATAACTTTCCTTAGTAAAACTATACCAATAGTTTCCTCTATTAATGATTTTAAAAAATCAAGGATGTGTAACAGTTCAGCATTTGAAAGACTTCTATGAATATTATTAAAAAGATGCAGAGGTTGAGAAGTACATTTGGATATTCAAAGACACTATAAAAATAACAAGACCTGAAGTGTGGTTTTATGTTGAACCCACTTAGACGTCAGTTATCTAACAACGAAAACACCACAATAGCAGATAAATAGGAATTTATTAAAATCATTGTCTCCAACAATACAAAAATTAAATATTAAGGCATCTTTTATTCCCATCCTAGTATATGCAGCAAATGTTTTAAATAAGAGCCAGCATTTATTCAAATGCTTTCTAATGTATTTGGCAGGTTATTTTTATATTCTCCTATTACACATATCATTGAAAGTTCTCATGATCAAACACCTGACCCAAATCAAAAGAAAAGTATAAATAGATACCAATTTATTAAAGGGAAACAGTTCATCATTGAAAAATAAAAAGGAACTAACTACAAAGAGTTTCATAAAAAGTTTAAATACTGGTATTTAAATTTCTCTGAAGCAATTTATGCTTCAGTGATTAAGCAAAAGAAGAGATGAAGACTTTAAGATGGGAAATCTATAATTAATAACTACGGAATAACTGTATATGTAAAATTCTGCTGTATTGGGAAGACATTTGAAAAGGGCTCATAGCCACTACAATCAGATCATACAAATTAACACTGATTATTATTTCCCATATTTGTCCATTTATAAAGCTTAATAGGCTTCATAAAGTATACTAAACGTAACATTTCACCTTTTATTAAGGCAAGTTTGTGAAAATAATGTAATATAACCAGATCTTTTCATGAACTTTCCACTGACAACATTTTTTAATGTAAGAAACATACAAAAAAAACCTGCATTTTATAAAAAGTCACCTCAATACCAGAAAATAGTTAATGAAAGATGTTGAACCCAGTTTACTTTTTAAAGGATGCTCTTTCCTTGTCTCAAATTCCAAGTGTTATTCATCATCTTTAGAGCCAGTTTTGCTTAACTATTAAAAAAAAAGATAAAAGAAATATGCAACAAGTTTAAGCAATCATAGTATTTGAGTCATTATTTCCATTCAATATCAAACAAACAGAATCTATTACTTTTAAGGTTCAAGTAACTTGAATTTTAAAATATCTATGGCTTTTATCATAGGCTTAGCTACTTCAGACAGGTTTAAAAATATATCCTCGACAAAAATATATAACCTCAACAGAACAAGAGGAAAAAATATTCCTTGGAGCTTGCCAAGAAAAAAATAAATTAGAACAAAGATTATACAAATAGAAGGTGTCATTTATAAAAGAAATGACATTCTGTTTTTGTTTTCTATCAAGACAATAAATTCTTTTTTTTTGGTCAGTTCTGGGGATTGAACCCAAGGCTCTGTCCTTGCTCTTCCACTGAGCTACATCCTCAGCCCAACAGACATTTTAACCAAATAATTCTTAAAGTGTAATTTTGAAAACATCATTAAAATATCTTAAATTACAATTCTATTCAAATAAATCTCTGGTAGAAGTTGGTAAATTTGGGGGTGAGGCAGAGAAAATTCTCAAGTAATACAAAAATAATTCTGATTAGAATAACTACCCAGTCACTGAGAAACCCCAGTGTACCCAATAACTCTCACGAATATGGGAAGCTGTGAAAAGGAGAACTACTAAGGGTAGTGATTCTCAACACTTCAAAACTCTTCACATAATCACTGAGGCCCCTAAAAGCTCTTCTTCTTCTTCTTCTTTTTTTTTTTTTTTAAAGTGTGGGTTTTTACTTACTGCATTTGAAATTAAAACCAAGAAGTTTCACTCATGTAAAAATAAAATAAACCCATTATATAACCCAATAACATTTTTTAAGGAAATATAACTAGTTTCTGAAACAAACCAAACTTAATATTTAAGAGTGGGGCTGGTTTTACATTTTTACAAATCTCTTTATTATCTAGCTCAATAGAAGCTGGTTGGAGAGTCTCACAAATTTCTTTCTATAGTAAAGAAGATATCATGAAAGACAATACACAGAAGTATCAAGAACAGCCCAATTAATAACATACACTGTTAGATTCCAAACTTACTACCTGAGAAATTTTTGGAAAACGTAAGAATATAAAAAGCACACATTCTGTTAGTGATTTAATAGAGCATTAGTGATGACATCATCACAGTTCACGCAGCTGCTCCAAATGCTACTGAACTCTCAGGAGAAAATGAATAAAACAATCAAACAACATCATAAAGTTGTGATGTAAATAGTTTTGACCTTGCATACCACCTGATATGGTCTCAGGAATTACACTTGTAAACTACTGGCTAAAAGTAATAGATTCTGGGAATACCAGGAATCACACTTGTAAACCACTGGCTAAAAGTAGTAGATTCTGGGAACAAACTGTCTAGTAGGTAATTGGCTTAAAAATATCTTTTCCTAGGAAGAATACTATGGAACAAAGCTATCAAATTATGTTATGTGCATTTACAAATATGCTGCAATGAATCCCACCATTAAATCATAATGCACCAATTTAAAAAATGTTTTTCCCAGCGGAGCACAACAGACACTAGTATGGCAATATGTAAATCAATGGATGTGTAACTGATGCGATTCCGCAATCTGTGTATGGGGTGAAGGTGGGAGTTCATAACCCACTTGAATCAAAGTGTGGAATATGATATGTCAAGAAATTTGTAATGTTTTGAACAACCCACAATAAAAAATTAAAAAAAAAAAAATAATTGGTATTTTTATGTGTGTTAAAAGATACAGATATTTTGATTGTTTTTACAAAGTAATTTAAATCTTTAATAATACATTCTGAAGCATTTTTGGATGAAATAATATATTTCTAAAATTTTTTAAAAATGTAAAACAATCAGTAAGTTTAAAAAGAGTGGAGAAATAAAGGAAACTAGGATGTCCACGTTTGATAATTATGTGTTGAAAATTGATGATAGATTCTTATTTCTTCATGGTATTTTTCTCTTTGGTTTCAAATGCTTCAAAATTTCAATTATAAAATGTTAAAAACATGAAAAAAAAATAAAATAAAATAAAAAAAATAAAATAAAATATGTTTTCCATCTCCCAAGATTATTGGGTTATTTGAATTTTACTTTTTTTTTTTAAACTTGGAATTTTATTTACATTATCAGGGACTCTCTCAAAAACAGCTTTTGGAGCTAGGGAAGGAGGAGCACTATCACTCCCTTTTAGATAAATCAGATTATTTTTCTTCTCACTTTCAGCTGAGATCTGCTGTGCTAGGGAATCAGCATCTGACTGAGAAAACAGATCATTCTAGAGCACAGAGCATGTTGGGGAGAAAATGTGTTCAGATGGCGAGCTACATGCAGGACAACATGAAGTATTTCTCAAGCATCAAAGGAAAGATAATGAGCCAATGTCAGTGTAGCTTTTTCTTAATGGAATTATCTATGGGATCAGCCTCTAGCCCAGGAAGGGAGGAAGATATATTGTGCATCTTTATTCTTTTTGCACCTCACGGCTCCCTACTCTTAGAAAAAAATTTTCCCCTATATCTAGACATACAAAGATTAAACAGTTTCTATAGAACACACATTTCATGGGCCAAATAGTTGCTTTTAAAATAAACTTCAAGAATAAGCTGCTTGGGCTGGGGATGTGGCTCAAGCAGTAGTGCGCTCGCCTGGCATGCGTGCGGCCCGGGTTCGATCCTCAGCACCACATACAAACAAAGATGTTGTGTCCGCCGAAAACTCTCTCTCTCTCTCTCACTCTCTCTTAAAAAAAAAATAAAAATAATAAAAAAAAATAAAAAAAAAGAATAAGCTGCTTGGGGCTGGGGTTGTGGTAGAGCAGTGGTAGAGCCCTTGCCTAGCATGTGTGAGACACTGGGTTTGATCCTCAACACCACATAAAAATAATAAAGATATTTTTAAAAAGAGAGTAGTCACTATTGATTGATGAACATATATCCTGTTCTATTAAAAAAAAAGAATAAGCTGCTTGTAAATTATTCATATCTGTGGGTCCTCACTAAAACCCTAATCTTTACTTTTAAATACTTACAGCAGTTGTGGACTAATTGCCATGCAAAACTTATTTCATGAAGTCCTACAAAGAGAACTACCTTACTGTGTTAAATGTAAGTTAATATATTTGAAACTAGAAAGTGCAAGACAAATTTGAGAAATTTAAAAATAGAATGTAAACAATTTTAAGCAACAAATCCAGAAAATCTTTTTTGCTAATGATGGGCAACTACATTTATAGTCTGTACTTAAAAATAAAACTGAAGCATTCCTTTCCATGACTGTTTTTTTCTTCAGTTTCCATATTATCCATAATTTAAAGTCATTTATAAGCATGTCCATTCTTGATATAAACTTATGTAAACAGTCATGCTTTTTGTAGCAATAACTTACTTCTGTAGACTTTGCAATACTTAAGAAAAGAACATCTAAAACTCAGGATATTAGGAAGCCAAGAACGAAGGATATTTCAAAAATACTTACATGCTGAATGTAAACAGACATCCCAGGAAATTCCAAAGATTGCAGAAAGGGTAGGAATTGAAAACATAAATTTCATTAATTGATGGCAATAACTGTAACAGTTTTGAAGACGAGAATATAAATATTATATACCTTCACGACATCAACCCAGTTCCAGCCTCGAGGAAGTTCCCCTTTGTGATCTGAAGAATAAAATAGAGTAATTATATTTCTAAGACTCAGCTAGTTCCAAATTTTCTAACAAATATGATTTTGTACATTATATATAGTAAATAGATTCAAGGTTTAAATCCCATATTTCTAAGTCATAAAAATAGTTTATCATCTTTGTGAGTTGAAAGCACCATTCTCCTGGGAATTTTTGCAAAGTAGTTGACGTATATCCCCTTTTTACATTTACTTTGTTTCCACTCAAGACAAAACCTATTATTAAGGAAAAATACGCAGGTGGGTTGGAATCAATTTATTAGTTTCATGGATTGCAGAATTCTTCTTTATATAAAGTCCCTGCCTATTAAGTAAGAAGTTGTGCTAGTTCACTGTTTCTTGAATGAGCATTTCACACCAGGAAGTTAGGCCAACACAGGAGGTCTCACAAACATATGGGTGGCTTCAAGACTAAGAAGAGGCCTGGTTAATTTATGTAAAATTGGCTATGCTCTGATAAAGTATTATTTAAATAATTCTTCTATTGAGAATACTTGAAAACAAGTTCATAAGAACTTACAGAAGAATTCATAGTTTATAAGGTGTTTTCATTCTTTTGATACACAAGTTCAAAACAATCAATACTATTTAAAAATTATTTAATTCAAATGGCTTGATTTCCTTTATGCTTCAAGTATGTTCTATGTATATCTCATTTTATGAAGCCATCAAAATCTATATTAAAAATAATACTGACTGAGCATACATAACCAAAAATCTGAAATTCAAAATGCTCCAACATTTGAAACTGTTTGAGTAGTTTTAGATTTTGGAGCATTTCAGATTGTGGATTTTTAGAATAGGGTTGCTCAATTGATAACTACACAAATATTCCAAAATTTGAATGCTTCTGGTCTTAAATAGATGAAGGATAATCAACCTGTATTAATTTTACAGCAAGCGAAAAAGCAAATAACCCCAGGATTCTTTTTTTTTTTTTAAATATCTTTTTTTTTGTTGTTGTTGTAGATGGACACAATACCTTTATTTTATTTATTTATTTTTGTGTGGTGCTAAGGATTGAACCCAGTGCGTCACATGTACTAGGCAAATGCTCTACCACTGAGTATGACCCTATCCTCCTAACCCCAGGATTCTTATAGGAAAGAGGCAATATTATTGGAGCTCAATTTTAGATGTATAGGAAAGAGGCAATATTATTGGAGCTCAATTTTAGATGCTAATGGTTCTTTTCTCTTTCATGCCAATAAAAATCTTATCCTACTGGTTGTTAGTTATGAGGTACACAGTGGAAGGTCACTAATTTTGGTTAATTATACCTTACTCACTGTGCTGTGTCCTATTAAAATTTTATTAGGAATGAAAGCTTCAAGTCACTAACTGCTACATTGCCATTATAAGGAGAAAACAACTAATTTAGGTGGATATCATCAAAGAGAATGAAGTTTGGGAGATATTAGTGAAAAAAAGTGATCATAGGTCATTCTTCTTGAAAGTAACAGGTAACTGACACAAATGCGAAAACACTGCAAAAAAATAGTAACCAAAATTCTAGAAAACAGACCATAGCATGTTAACAATGTATTGTTTCCATTGTTTATATTTTAATGCTGCTTTGACATGAGGTATAACAGATGCCTAGATTTTTATTTCAGAAACCATTACAATTTCAAAAATGTAGTTTTGAGGACTAACACAGGGTTGCTTTATTTATATTCTGCCATAGACAGACATTAAATAAAACATAAACCACCAATCCTACTACAAGAGAATTTTAAACCCCCTCACCAAAATAAAAGGATCAGTTTTTAGTAAAGGGCATTTTATAACCTTACACCAATAGTGCACAGATTTTTAAGTATAAATGTGTATGCATGATAGTGTTCACATTTTTCCCAACCAGAAAAAATTTATAGACTGATATCAATTTGCAAATTTCCAAGTTAAGTAAAGGTATCAAGTATATTGTAGAAGTTTATAATCCTTTTCTAAAGGACTCTGGTTTAGGACACATGGGATTTCTGTTCTTAAATCTTATTGTTGTTGTACAAATAAGTTAACTATATACAAAATTATTAAATTATTTACAATGCTAAGATTTCATGGTATTATCAGATTTCATTTCAAGAGAAAGTTTTATTCTATACAGTTTTTAATATTATGTACATGTGCCATAAAGGTAAATTAGAAAACCCCAAACATGCTAGAGTGTATAAGTGGGACATACATTTTTCCATACTATTCTAATGTTGCTCATCTTCAGACTCATTTATAGTTACTTTGCCACTCAGTGATCTTATTTTCAAATGATTATCTCTTGTGATAAAGTAGCATTAAATATCTATAATATTCCTGTAACCCAAGAAGTCTCTGATCTAAATGTTCCAAGAATAAAGAATAAAGAATTAATATTCTAAATCTAAATATATTAAGCATCCATATCATGCCAAAAAGCAACCCATTTATGTGTGTTATAAAAAGACAAAAAATAACACAAACCTGTTTTGTCTGCCAGTTTACGTTTCTGGGCTTTAGAAAGTTGTTCTTTTTTGTCTTTTTTCTTATTTGATGGAGCTGTATTAGGAGTTTCAACAGAGATGATATTGCTTATAGATGTCTGAAAAAAAATTAAAAAGAAGCAGTTCTCAGACTCCAACCTTATTACTGAGTTACATTAAATATAGCTATATCCAAAAAAGGTTTAAAATTTCTAGACCTATGAAATGAAAGAATCCCATTTATTAAATCGGGTACCCTTAACACATTATTGGTTTCACTCAGTAGTTCACATCAAAGAACATAATACTAAGTGCAAGAGTTAAAACCAAAACCCTAAGAAGGAAGATTTGATTATATGTATTATGTTAAAGATACAAGGTTCCATGACCGATTTACAGTTTGGTTAACTTTTACTATTTGGAAAGTTAAACATGTACCTACTTAAAACATCCTGGTTCCCTGAAGAAAATCTTTAAAACATTTGGGTTCATATGGTCAGTATTTATGTTAGCTAAAATTTACAATGCTTACTAGGAGTTAACCACGGCTATAAATGATTTACATGCCACTCATTTGATCTTTACTATAATTTTATAAGGTAGATACTATTATAATCCTCATTTTGCTGGTGAGAAACTAAGCATAGATATATTAAAACACTTGCCTAAAGTCAGAGTTAATAAGAGGTTAAGTGAGGATCTGAACTCAGGCAGGCTGGTCCTAGGCCCATGTGCTCAGTTACTAACCTCTCCTGCTCCTCCATTTGTCTTTGAGTTTTCTTCTATGTGTTTTGTTGAGAATGTGGAAGCCACAACCACTCAAGTAGAAAACATGGCCTTTGCTGCCAAAAAACTTATAGTATTGTTCACAGGATACAACTCAATTAGTGGTGACAACTGAAAGTCTTTCAGTGCAAGTAAGACTTGATGCAAAAAGGATTTACATTTGATGTTTCAGGTCATAAAGATGATTATTTCCTAAAATTATTCTAGAAATAAATTCATTATTTTTTTTCTATTCATTAAGGTCTCCTAAAGCTGTAACACCTTCAAATTGAACTATGACAAAGCTATTTACAAAATAAGTCTCATGGAGAAATCAATTTCATACATATTTTAGTGCTACATAAGAAAAACCTTAGCTAATCTAAGTTCTATAAAGAGATTAAGTAAATTTTAAAAATACTAGATTCTTGGACTGGGGATGTGGCTTATTGGTAGATAGCTCGTCTAGTATGCACTAAGGACCAGGGTTTAATCCCCAGTACTCCAAAAATCAAAAACAAACCAAAAAACCTAACAACAACAACAAAACTAGGTTCTACAATATCCCAGTTTTATGAAAAAAGTACTCTAGTTTTGATGAAGTCTGCTTCCAATTAAAAAAAAAAGTATTAAGGATCTAAAATTAATCAAGAGCAGACTAAAACTAAAACAACAAAAGAATCTTGCAAAAAAAAAACCATCACATACTCACTGTAGAATTAATGGGATGATGATTCTCCATGAACTGCTCTTTATTGTCTTTGGCATATTCAAACAATGTATAGGTCATAGCAGTTCCAAGATTCACTTCCACAGCTTCCTGTAACTTCGATAATATACTCTGCTTTACAGCTGATGATCTACAATGCAGAACCAACATGTGAATAGGAGAGTAAAATAGAGAGTGAAATGAAAAAACAATGAAAACAAAACTACTCACATGGTGTTGTTAAAAAAAGCGTTCATAGATATAATTGGAGGTGTTTGGGGATATGTTTCTGTCCAGGAAATCTCTATTAAGAAGGCTTTGGGATCACCATTTTCACCTATCTGAAGAAAAGGGAAATCTTAGGCTTGTGAAAAGTGATAAAAAGACAGAGTGCTAAATCATGATCTTTAAAATAATTAATTCTTTCCAATACTCATGCTCAGATCAGAAAAGTAATATTTTGAAAAGTTCATAAGCGGGGCAAAGGAGAATATAAAGGGAGTCTAACTTTTAATTTAGTCCCAGTCTACCTTAACAGGTGTAGTTTATGACCATGGCCTCTCTATCAGTCTATCACCTTTTCTAGTACCAAGGCCACATCTTATGTAAATTTTTGGTTTTCATCAAGTTTGCTGGGAATGAAGAGAAGACATCAACTGGGGGAATAAGAAGATAATGGGGAGTCACGGTGGAATAAGCCTGTAATCCCAAAGCTCAGGAGGCTGAGGAAGGAGGATCCTTGGTTCAAAGCCAGCCCCAGCAGAGCAATTTAGCAAGGCCCTAAGCAACTTAGTGAGATCCTGTCTCAAAAAAAAAAAAAAAAAAAAAAAAAGTCTGGGGACTTGGCTCAGTGGGTAAGCACTCCTGATACAAACCCCGCCAAAAAAAAAGGACAAAAATAACAATCCACAAACTGAAATTCATCTTTGTCTCAAGTTTTCTGACTATGACATCACAACAGTCATGAAGAACAAATAATTAAAATACAATTATTTGTATATCATTCACACAATTCCAAGAAATAAAAAAATGAAATATAAAATTGAGAGAGAAAGAAAACGGGTAAGGAAAAATAATATCTTAGGCTGGACAGTAATTCCTGAATAATTTAAGCATGTCTTTTGTTTCTTTTGCTTCCCTAACATTTGTTTTTCTTTAAATTATAATCTTAAAACTGAAATAGTACAATGAATGCTCACCGAAATTTATTTACTAAGTACTTTTTGTTCCATTTACTTTATTTCTCCCTTTTTATCATAGAATCAACTTCCACTCTCCCAACATGTGTGATATTTTTCCTTTTTTTTTTTTTTTATCGAACAGTTTTAAAGTAATGTATTCAAATATACATGGGTAAAGTATCCTAAGAACATTCTCTTTTATAACCACAGGACCATTATCACACCTAAGAAAGTCAACATTGATTCAAAAATATTACCTAATTTATAAATCATGTTAAAAATTCTCCAATCATATCTAAAATATCCTTTAATAGACATCACCCTAACCCACAAATATATAATTCATTAAAGGATCATTTAGAAGAGTCCCCAGCACTCTCCCCGGCTTTTTAAATGTCTTTTATAAGAATCTAGGCTAGTTTTCATATATAAAAGCTAGATATGAACTGTTTCCTCTATACAGATTCAAATTCAACATTTTTGGTAAGGATACCATATAGATGATGTGACATACTCTCTTAGCATCATCTAGGGAGGCTCATAAGATCTTCTGGAATCATCACTACTGATCCTAAATTTGATCACTTGGTTAAGGTGATATTCTCCAGATCTCTTCAGTGTTAAGGTACCTTTTCATTTTGTAACCAAGCAATCTTGTGAATAATACTTCAAAACTGTGTGAATACCTTGTTTCTCAAAAACCTTTTACCTCAAGGTTTTAGCATCCATTAATAATCTTGCCTGAATCAATTATTGCACTGGTGGTTGCAACATGGTGGTTTTGTAACAAAACCATGGGATAGTTCATGAATCAGCACCTTCTCTGTAGCTTTTCTAAAAAATATGTTCTATTTATTTCTAAAAATATTAATTTTTTAAAAATATTTATTTTTTTAGGTGTAGATGGACACAACACAATGCCTTTATTTTTATGTGGTGCTGAGGATGGAACCCGGGTCCCGCCCATGCCAGGCGAGTGCTCCACCGCTGAGCCACAATCCCAGCCCCTAAAAATATTGATTTTAAATAGCAATAAGATTAAATTTTTTTCAACTGAATTATTACTTGATTCACCTTTATTTTCTTTACATTAGTTTTTCATCCTCACCCCTTTAGTCTTAATCATATTCCATACCAATCTAAGGTGGGCCTCAGAAATCGTATCAAATAAATGTAGGAATCTATTGATATACCTGTATAAGTTGATTATGTGCACAATAATGCCATCAGTTTAAGCTTGTTTTGAATACAAAGATAATTAAAATGTGATAAAAGTTACTTGCTTTCTGCCATCACTAAGTCCCTACTCCAGGTATCCTTAGGAATAAATTGCCACATGTCTCATATTATGCTAATAGATACTGAAGATAAAAAAAAAAAAGACAACACCACTCATGTCTTTAAAGAAGATAGCTCATTTAGATGACTCACTAAATTATAGTACACTAGTTTAAAAGAAATAGAGCAAGGTAGAAAGAGCATGGTTACTTTTGCTTCAAAGTCAGGGCAGAAATAGGAGACATGGGTCAAATATATCAGAAGCAGCTTGAGTTAGGCCTTAAAGGAAAAGCCAGATGAATAATGGATAAGAAGTGAGGGAAAGAGCAAAGAATGTATCAAAAAACATAATATTAAAAAAAAAAAAACAACTTCAGGAAAATATTTAACAATCTATTATATTTAATACATGTTATTGGCTGGGAAGGTCTAGAGAGGCATTTCAAATCAGTCTTTGAGTGTCAAACTAAGAAATTTAGCTCTCATTTTTTATATAGGTGAAGGATCCATGGAGAATCCTTTTCAAAAAAGAGAATGAGATGACTATCTGTTGGAGGACCACTGAAAGTAGTAAAGTCAGTCATTTAGGAGCTTTCTAAATCATTCTATATGAGAACTGAGGGGCTTGACTCGGGCACTGGCAGAACTGTAATAACTTATCTCCTTTAATTGTCAACATCCATCCTATAGTACAAAGGATGGATTGAAGAGGAATGACACATGAGTTGGAGATAGTAGATTGAGATTTTAGAGCATTCTGCATATGGTGCTGAGTGCTCAATAAATAACTGATACTAATGGAGACATTTAGGAAAGTACAGGGAAATTTTCAATCTCCCATTCACTAAGAGGAGGATGACAATAGTTAATAAAGTTTGAGGAGGCAGCTGGACTCAACAGAAGCACCTAGGATGTGACTCCACCTTTAATTTTGGCTATTAAAAAAATCCCCTGGTTGAAGCTAGCTATATATTTTTTATTTAGAAGTGTCATACTTTTCCAAGTTTTCTTTGTAGTGTTAAGTTTATTTAAAAAATTTCTCCATGATTCTGTCTGGTATTTAGAACTGTAGTGTCTTCGTCATTAATTTAAAAAAATACTCTCTCATTAAAAAAAAAAAAAGTCTCCTGGCTGCTATGTGCATGAAAATGGTATTAAAATGTTAAGCTTGAAAGGGAAATGAGAACTGTTGAGCAGAGAAGAGAGCATCCAAAGGAAGTAACTATAAGGAAATTACTTCCTGTGATCGTCTACAATAAAATCATATATAAAGATCATTTCTTATGTAATTTATTTTAAATGGTGGCAATGTGCATAATAGCCATAAATCTTTTATTACTTATAATCTCTTGGATAACTTGTTTATATTTATTTACAACATAAAACAATGACACTCTTTTATGTTGATAAGTTACAAGCAACTCCCATTTCAAAGAAGAATGTTTCATATGTGTCCATTACATATATTAAATATCCATACATATTTAGAATGCAGAATTAAGAAAATATCACCCTTTCTTGACTGTATCATAGGATAGTAAAAAGCACACTAGACCTGGAATATAGTCTTGGATTTTCATCCTAATATTTATCAATATCAGCTATAGGAGCTTTAGAAGTTAAATGGAGAGAAGTCATCTTTAAGAAGGCAAGACCATATAATTTCCAAGGTTTCTCCATGTCTAACGTTTTATGATTCTAGCACAATAAAAAAAAAAGTTATCTTGGTTTTAAAATAGATTCTGAATTAAATTTTAAATGTTAAGAATGGTTAACGTCACTGTGATGAATCTTTTATTTAACTCCTTTGGAAAACACAAAGATGTAATAAATTTAAAACACTAAATTTAAAAAAATAATCAGCAGTTTTAGCAATCTTTGGTTTTTTCCTAGCAAAGCAATAAGTATACCTATTCATGCCATGTCTTACCCTATATTGAAATGAAACTGGACTTAATTCCCGGAAACTTTCATCTCCTTCATAAATAGAACGTAATGCTTCTAGTTCCATCTGAAAGAAAATCAATGAGTTAGGATTAGTGGTATAAATGGATTAAATGTAGGGTATTTAGCTTCTGATTCAAGCCCACTCAACTATATAAAATTGGTTAACTTATAAGAACTTAGACGATGATGATATATGTGTACATACCAACAAATCACAATCACACTGAAAATACTTACTTTGAAACTATGTATTAGAAAACGTTAAGCATTTTACATTGTGTCTTCTCAATTAATTCTCAAATCAATCTTGTGAAGAAGATCCTATCACCAGATTTCCTCCTTCCTACTATAGAGGAATGTAAGATTTGGTTTAAAGCAACTCCAGAGAAGGTGCCCTCTATCATTCTATCAAAAAGCAGCCTGGGATAGAGAAAGTATTAAACTTGAAGATGAAAAATAAGAAGCACAAACAAATTCTCATTCTTTACATATATTATTTATGTTTGTAATTCTTTCCATAGAATGATACAAAGCTATAAAAAAAAAAAAAAAAAACAGGTAAGGCACAAGAACTTTTAAGAAAAACACTGACAGGATCTACTCAAGATAAGAGGATAGGACTACAAGAAACTAGTAATCCTTGCCTGAAAATATTTCTTAGAATACCATGGCTTTATAAAGAAGTCTCAATCACTTTTAGAGAGTACTGGGTGAATTCCTGAGAAGAGATGCAAAACAGAATGCATTTGGGTATATGTTTGAGTTTTCTAAAAAAGATTTCATGTCATGAATTTTATAAAATAAAGATGATGACCTTAATCTACATGGACAAAATTTTAGAATAAATTGTTAAAGAAATAGTATATGACAGCCCAAGAGAGTGAGAAGAAATACTTAAAACCTAGCAAGTACATGTAAAACAAGATGTATCTAATCCTTCTTAAGGTAATTCAATTGGTTCATTAGCGGAAAAACACCACTCCTGCAGTCTATCTGGATTTCTGAAAGGCTCCACAAGTTTCTCTTGCTACCAATTCACTGTTTCTTCAGGGATGAGACCACTTGAAATCCCTTCTTGTAGCTATTTTTAAATATGCATCACACTATTGTTAACTATGGCCACTCTACAGTGTAACAGAACATAACTTATTCTTCCTATTCACTTGTAACTCTGTATCCATTGATTAAACATCTCCTCCAGTTCTTCCTAGGAACATATCCCCCCAATCCGCCAGGAGTCAGGATTATTAATGCTTTAGAAACTTACCTGGAAAGAATATTTTAGAAGGGTATTTAGATATCATGTAAAATGCTGACTTTCAAGTAATACACTCCATTCTAAATAGACAGGGAAATACTACTGATCTACTACCCAGGGAGACTTGGGTCCTAATCCTAATTCTACCATATATTCAACGTGCAGCCTGGGGCACTCACTTATCACTATAGACATCTTTTCTCATTTATACACATTACAGTTAGAAGAGTCCCCTCCAGACGACCTTTGGCATCCCTTCCAACTCTATTAAATGATTCAATGTCAAACATTTCACAATAAAATAAGCATAAACCCTACAATTCAGATGGTATCTATGTACTCACAACAAATTTTGTAGTCACTGAACAACAGATGGATAAATGAGTTCACTAGACAGTATGAAGAGAAACTGGAGACACTAGTGTCATTATTTTCCCCGACCAGAAATTTAACTAACTGAATTAACCCTCTCTTTACCAGCCAACGCATTTTAAAATTTAAAGGTGGTCAGATTCCAAGTCAGCATAACTCAGTACTCAAGCGTTAAGCAACTTGGGATATAAAGACAGCCGAGCACACCAGGGTCGGGTACCAAGGGCACTCATCTTTGGTAATAAGGAACCTAGGTAGATTGTCAGGTTTGCAAAAATACAAATGCGGGTAGGGTGAGGTCAAGGTGGACCCTCCCCCAGTCACACATACTTGACCCCTCCTGGAAGGGCATCTCAGCCGGGCTCTAAGGCGAAGGACACACGTGCGGGGCCTCGGGCTGCTAGGATGCCCTACCTACGGGCTAGCGTGGAAAAAGAGTGTCCAGCCCGAGAACTCACCTCCTGGTCCTCGTTGGCGCTCATCGCGCCGGGCGCCTCCCAGGCGGACAGTGTTTGCGACAACTAAGAAAAAGCAAGAGCAGCGGCCCCGAGGCCAGGGCGTTCCCCTTCGGTGCCGCGTAGGCAGGGTGCGGAGTAAGCTCCTTCGGAGCCGTAAACGCGAGTTCACGCGCACACTCAGCGGTCTGCAGTACCCAGCAGGACTAGGTGGGCAGTGGGCTGAAGGCCGAGGCCGTGGCAGGTGGGGCGCTCAGGCGTCTAGTAGGAGGCTGCAGGGCGGCAACGGCAGAGGCTCCGCCCCCTCCCACTTACCGCTTCTGCTATTGGCTGATATTGTCTCCGCCCCCAGATCTTTCTCCTCTGGGAAGTGGAGCGCCTTCCTGACATTTTGAGGAGCAACGTAAAGATCCAGGACTGCGATTGGTGTAGAGTGCTGTCACGCAGGTCCAAAAAGTGCTTCCTGTGCCAGTGTGTGGGGAAAAGGAAGTCTCGCCTACTGGAGCCGGCTCTCTGGCTTCGACCGTGGGGACGGTTCTGGGCAGTCTGTGACACCCCTGCCTGCCTCCCCTCGTCCTCTCCCTGCAGGCGGCGACCGGCCACAGCTACTGCGGGCCCAGGGCGTGCGTCCTGGGTGAGTGAGGGCCCGGAGATGTGCGGGGCCTGGCGAGACGGCCGAGAAAAATGACTATCTCGTATCAGTACTGATTTGAGGGCCTGCGTTTTCCTAAGGCGTAAAGGAGTGCCAATCCTGGAACTTCCCTGTTAGCCCCGAAATGAAACGCGCTTATTTCTAGGAACTTTCAGGTGTGGTGGGTGGTCGTAGGAGAGAAAGATTTCCTCTGCCTTTGGGCTTACAAAGATATTTCTCCTCCAGTCCTTATTGGAGCTACCAGGGCACAATCTTTTCCTGAGTTTTTTAGGAATAGTGTTGCTTCACATCCCCAAATCAGCTTTTCACACCCCACCCCCATTTCGGCTCCAAACTGTCATTCTTTTGATCATTTTGTAGTTGGACATTTCTGGATTCCATTTCTAATAGCATATGTCCTGCATCCTGAACTTACAGTTAATTAAAAAATAATCATCACATTCTTTTTTTTTTTTTTTTACCACTTTGATTGGGTCACCTTCCTTACATCTTCCATGCTAGCTGCCAGATTACTTCCCTTACATTACATGGCCTCCATCCAGAATGTTCATTTACTGCTTCTGCATGCCTTTCAATGTCAATTTGGTTAGTTGCCCCATTGGCTACTTCCAGGATATCTGGAAATTTCTCCTGGCTGTCATTAACATCCATTCGGTCTGCACTTGTCCTTGACCTGTGTTCTTCCCATTCTTCCATCCCTATGTTTCAAAATAAGCATGACTATTTCAAGTGTCTAACTTTTAAGGTAGAATATGGGAGGAATTTATGATACAGTTTTCATATAGTAATTTTGGAATATTTACCATAATTTAGAGCTACAGTGTCCATTATGGTTACCAATAGCCGCATGAGGCTATTGAGCACTTGAAATAGGCTAGTTTGAATGGATATGTGTGCTGTGCATATAAAATATTGGATTTTCAAGACAGTGAAGAAAAAAATGCAAAATATCATTAATAGCATTAATGTTTGCATGATGTTTTTAGATTTACCAGGGTAAACAAAATATTATTAAAATGAGTTCCATTTTTCTTTTCACTTTTAATATGACTGCTAGAAATTTTTAAATTATTTATGTGGCTGATATTATATTTCTCTTGGGTTAGCATTGATTTAAAGTTTTATAAGTCATTTGTAGTTCCCTTTATTTTTACTCCATATTCAAAGATGACAGCTATTTCTTTTGAGTGTTTGGGATTATTAAGAAAAATTAACCTTTAGAGCTCTAGTCTGGCTTCTTTGGTATTAAGCAAAGGTACATATCTTGTATTTGGACTACCTCTTTTTAGTGTTCATTCCCCCTAGTTATAGCATATTTTATCTTTGCCCTTATAGCTTAATCCTGTCTTAAAAATATCTATCTGAAGAATTTCGCAATTTATGTTGCAGACAGTTATCATTTCTGGCAAACTTTCCAAATCATTTATTCAATGTTCATTGTTCTTAGTACATGAACATAAGATGCTTACAGTCTTTCCTAAATTAACTTTTCAGTTACAAATATTCCATGTTTTAGGGATCAAGTAGTGGCATAAGTGCACCTCATTTTTCACACTATTATGCTGAGTTCTGTATGATATATTGGTGAACATCACCTTCTTTCTTTTTTAATTGTTAATGGGTCTTTATTCTATTTATTTATATATGGAGCTAAGAGTTGAACCCAGTGCCTCACATGTGCTTAGGCAAGCGCTCCACCACTGAACTACAACCCCAGCTCCCAAACATCACGTTTTTAAGGAGCTCATGATACATCTTTTTTAAAATGAAGTTATTTTAAAAAATCACAGTTTTGTTTGGGAAAAGCACATTTTCATGTAAGTGTTTTTCCACAGTCAGCATGTACTTGGATTTATTATAGTCTTAGCTAAATGGCATAATAGAGACATACTCTCCTAGCAAATTCCATTAAATATTATTTTTCTTTCAAATATTCCCTTAAATAGTACATTTTATATTAAATTTTGAAAATGAGAAAATAATTGTTACTTTAATAAGCATATTATATTAATAATATTCTAGACATTGAAAAATTTGATGTTATCTATTACAGAGAAATTAGAGGAAGTTATACTTTATTATATAAGTCAATAATTATTTTTCTCTTATTATATATGAAATAGGTCATGTAGACCTATTGTTTTGATTTCCTTCTTACTTTTTTGATTTGCTAACTCCAAAGTTTGGTGTATGTTTTGAAAAATTACTGATATATCTGAAAGTTAATTACAATTATTTTAATGTGAAATTTTTAAAAACAAATCTAACATAATAATTTTAATAGATCCAACTCACCTTTTGCTTTCCTCCATTATATGGGCTTGATGGTTTTCAGACATTCAAAGCATTTCAGTTTTTTGTAATGATTTTTGAATGACAGATATTCACGTATTATATATAGATGTTGTTTTTTAAAAATTAATTATGGATGTATTAACATTTGTATTTCAGATTTTTTGTGGCACCATAACTATGAGCCCCACACAGTGGGACTTTCCTGTGGAATTATGTTGTCGGCCTATGGCTTTTGTTACACTTACTGGACTAGATGTAGTTTATAATGCTGTCCATCGAGCTGTCTGGGATGCTTTCTGTGCCAATCGAAGAGCTGATCGTGTACCAATTTCTTTCAAGGTGCTCCCAGGAGACCATGAATATCCCAAATGTAGACCCAAGGTAATGACATTAGGATTGTATGCGTTCTCTCCCTCTCTTTGTGTATGTGTATATGTCATTTTTTGTTCTCGTGTGTGTGGGAAAATCCCTAAGTTTATCATGGCAGTGGTTACAGTGGTGTATAAAGAAAACCTTAGGCATCTTTATGTACTATGTAGTACACTATATATATGTTTATTAATGGTTAATTTTTAAACCCAGAGGAATAATTACATTTAAAAGCTTTGTAACCTATAAGCCTACATTTGCCATTTTTATTTGCAGAAAAAGAACCCCATGTCTCCACAAATTTCACAAAGTCTTAAAAGGAAAGTCTTATCTTTCTCATCATTATAGAATATCTTTATTCTATAACATCATTGTTATAGAATCCATGGTCTTTTCAGTTTTGTTCAATTTCAGATACACTTTTTGGGTGCTTGCTTTGTGTTAGGTAACTGGAACCATGCCACAAGCTGGTGATATAAAACAAGCTTGTGAATGATGTTTCATCCACAAGTAAAGTGAATTGTTTTCCTGGCAATATATCTTTGAAATAAGTGAAGCCATATTAAATTTCAGCCAATATTTTAATTTTAGCAGCTTTTTCAAAAACAGAAACTGGAATGGTGAAGAATAGGAGTAGAATTTGCTTAGAAAGTGACTGGATACTTCTTTACAGGGTACTTGAGATCCTAGACATCATTAGGAGCTCTTTGACTTTGGTCATTCTTCCTTAAATGGGAAATGTAATGTTTCTAGGGTTGAGATTCTACTTCTAACACTTGCTAACTCTTATTTAATTTTTGTAAACCTGAATTTTCTCATCTTCAAAATGGGTAGTGTGCATATTGAATGAGATAAATGTACAAACATTGCTTGGCACCCAATAGGTGGTTTCTGCTGCTATTATTATAAAAAATTAAACAAAAACCACTTCCTTAACTTTTACCACTATTTGTAGAGAACTTCGTATGAATGGTACATTCCTAAAGGGATCTTAAAGACTGGCTGGATGAATAAACATCTGAATCTGGTGCCAGCCCTGGTGGTTGTGTTCTATGAACTAGACTGGGATGAGCCTCAGTGGAAAGAAAAGCAGTCCGAATGCGCTACCAGGGTGGAAATTGTCAGGTATGACCTCCATTTATCAGGCTGGCCATGGTAATTTGCAAATGTCTGTGTTACTAACATTTATTGAAGGCAATAGAGTGCTCTTTGGACTGTAGTGGTCACTTTGGGGATTGTTGACTTCCAGTGAAATTTGTTTAGTTCCTTAAGTATTAACTGCATTTTATGCCAAATCTGTAACAAAATTTAGAAGCAAATTGAAAGACTTTTGCAAATGTTTTTTCTTGCATTTATGATCTGTTTTGGAGACATTATAATTTACTGTTTAGTCCCTTTCACTTTATCACTATTCACTTTTAAGATAATTAATTATTTTGCACGACTACTGTAATGTATTACTGTAAAGAAGTAAATTTTAAGTAAATTGTATTACAATTTTTACAAAAAAATACATTAAACTTTTAAAGGGAATGACTAATGTATCACTCAAAAGAAATAAGTTGTATTGTAATTTTTACATAAAAGCACATATTAATCTTTCACTTTTAAAGGGAATGACTAATATATCACTATAAAGAAGTTGTGTTGTAATTTCTACATCAATAAAATACCCATATAAATATATATTAAACTTTTGCAAAAGCAGATTTTTGTAAGGTTAAGAAGCTTGATGTAAGATTATACTTTTAAAATTGAAATGATTATTCCAAATAGGTTCTTTATGTGCAGGAAAAGATTCACTATAATCTTGATATTTTTAGTCAATCTTAAATTTAATCATCAAACTTGTGTTTTTTGTAAAGCTTGAATACGTTTAGTTAAAATGATTTATTTAATTAATTTTATTGTTTTTCTGTTGCAGGCAAAGTTTACAAGGAAGAAACACAAAAGTTGCAGTGGTTCTGATTCAGAAGAAAACCCCTTTGCCCCCAGGTAACAAAAGATCAATTAATTAACACTATTTATACTAACAAAAATAAATGTGATATAATACATATTGACCTTCCACTTACCATACTAACACCTTTTCACATGTACATCTAGGTCAACCTCATTTCTAAAAAAGTATTGAGTTGGACACCCTGGCAAGTGTCGAATGTTGCAGCTACTCCTGCTTTATACCTCCAGTTCTCATTACCAGAATGTAGATTCTTTACTGTTTAAATCTTTCATGCATTCAATTTTTGATGGTATGTTAATTTTTTAAAAAGTACCAAAAATGCATGAATAAACGTTTGTTATAAAAAAATAAAGAATTATAATAAAGATTACAAATCTAAGTCCTACTCCTCCAGCTCCACTTACTTCCCAATGTAGTCATGTATCCTTTAACAAAACAGTTAATTCATTTGCTTTGTAAACATGTCATTTACTAGTTTGAGGTTTATTTAAAATTTTATTCCTTATACAAATGCAAAGAAAAATGCTATAGGATTTGTAATTTCCTCTAAGAACATGTTATTTTATGTAACATTTTTTTTTTTTGTGTATATGTGTAACTTGAACCCAGGGCTTTGCCCATGCCAGGAAAGCATTCTAACATTGAGGTATACCCCAGCCCCATCATTTTAAATAGTTGTTTTTTCTGCTTTCCCAGATTTTCTTAGACGCATAATATTTTTTTTTGTTTTTATGTTAAGACTTATACCATCCTAAGTGGTTTTGGAAACTTCTCTCATGAACTGTTGCTTCCATTTTGAGTTATGTTTTTAAAAATAGCTATATGTTGTATCTGTTGGCATTACTTGGCCTTCCTGTCCTGGCTTAGAAAATTCCACAATTTTTTTCCTAAAAGGTTTGTGTTAATAACCCCAGGCTCTCAAAGGAACCTAGGAGTTGTATTGACATGGTGAAAAGTGCTTTAGGTTTTTATTCCAAATTCCAGATTCGGGGAAATATTCATATAAAAATACACTACTTATTTTGTTTTTCTCTTTCTGGGGCTTATCAACAGGGGAAGATGTCATTGCTTCAGAAAGGGCTGCAGCTTTGTGCAATGCATGTGAACTCTCAGGAAAGTCTTTGTTTGTGCTTCCCCACACTGACCACCTTGTGGGTTATATTATAAGGTAAACAAAGGTCTTTTAAATAAAGGTCTTTTATTTTTTAGATTATTCCTTAGGAATTAAGAAATTGGTATATTAGACCCATTTGTTTTTAAGAAAGCAAAACATGTTCAGTAGAAAAAAATATAAATGGTACAGAGGATATAAAAGTAAAATAAAAGTTCCTTTTGTCAATTTTTTAACTTTATAACCATTATCAACAATTCCTTAAGCACACTTTCAAAAAATGTCTTCTGTGAAGGAAGAAATATACACATATCTTTTTAACACTATTTAAACTAACAAAAATAAATGTAATATAATACATATTGATCTTCCACTTACTATACTGACATCTTTTCACGTGTACATCTAGGTCAACCTCACTTCTAAAAAATATGAGTTGGACACCCTGTCAATAGTTGCAGCTACTCCTGAGGCTGAGGCAGAAAGGTAGAAGGATTGCTTGAGTTCACTAGTTCTGGGCCAGCCTGGGCAACACAATGAGATCCATCTCAAAAAGAAAAAGAAATATAAATGGTTTATCCCCTTGTACTTTTCAGTAATTACCATGTGTGATCTTTTATATGACGGTGGTGTCTCTATTTCTTGACTCTTATTGTTACATTCCTTTTTTTTTCTTTTTTTTTTTAGTTGTAGATGAACACAATACCTTTATTTTATTTATTTTTATGTGGTGCTGAGGATCAAACCCAGTGCCTTACACATGCTAGGTGAGTGCTCTACCGCTGAGCCACAGCCCCAGTGCCCATTCTTTTTTTTTTTAACATTTATTTTTTAGTTTTAAGTGGACACAATACTTTTATTTTTATATGGTGCTGAGGATCAAACCCAGTGCCTTATGCATGCCAGGTGAGCGCTTTTCCTCTGAGCCACAACCCCAGCCCTGCTTTATTCTTTATATGTCTGTCACTGTATTTAAAAATGTTTTAAGAAGGCTCAGAGTCCCATTAAATGTTAAGCCTTTATAAAGAGCAAATTACCTGTGGACACAATATTTTTATGTAACTATTATGCATTGTTTTAAATGTTTAGTGTTGCGAAGAAATTTTATAGTGTTACATTTTTCATGAATATATATTTAGATAGGAATATTTTCAGTGATTCTAGCTATAAGATGACTTTTTTCTTTTCATTATTAGGAACACAAGAATAGCTTAGTTTATCTTTTTTTTTAAGAGAATTTTTTAATATTTATTTTTTTTAGTTTTTGGCGGACACAACATCTTTGTTTGTTTGTGGTGCTGAGGATCGAACCTGGGCCGCACGCATGCCAGGGGAGCGCGAGCTACCGCTTGAGCCACATCCCCAGCCCCTATCTTTGTTTATTATTTATCTCACATTTGGTTCTCCGTCTCAGAAGCAGACATCTGAAAATTATCTGTCAGAGTAAGCTATCTGGTATTCTCATTAGTATTAAATGACATGGCTTCTAAGAAAGTGAAGCATAAGTTTAGAAGGAGAGAGCATCCAAAGACAACAGGATCAAATGAAAAAGTGAATTGCAAGAAAATTTAAATGCAATTAAGAAAATCTCCATGTTGGAAATAATAAACAATAGGATGGACACTGCAGAAAGTCAGAATAGTAGTGCCAAATGTAGCATTGAGTTGATTTATCAGAATTCAGAGGAAAAGAATAATGAGTTTTGTATTTTAATGCAACTATATTACCAATGGGGAAACACAAAGAAGAAAGGACAATGTATAGATAATTAATGTATAGATAACATACAAGTTGCTTTTCTTTTCTTTCCACTGAGGCTCATCCCAGCCTCACAGCTGGCTCTTGACTCCCTCTCTAGGCTTTGATGGTTCATCCTTGCACTTCGTATTTCAGTACTTCTGTCGTTCCAATGCTGTTTCTTGTCAGTGTGCTATCATACTAGCTCTATCTTCCAGTTCCCTTTTTCCTCTTAAGAACTCGGCTTTCAAGTTTACACATGGCCTTGCTAAGAAAGCCAAGGTTCTCTATCCTTTACTTTAGTCCAGTGATTCTTAAACAGAGTAATTTTACCCACCAGGGAACATTTGGGCATGATTGCCACAACTGAGGGGGTTGCTATATTGGCCTCTAGCGGCCAGAGGCCAGGGATGCTGCTGCATATCTTGCAACGCACAGAACAACCCTACACAGCCTCAGTGGTGGGAAAAGTTGAGAAACCATACCTTAACCACTAGTGAGCCTGTCTTCCTCTGCTTTCAAATGTAGCTGTCATGGATGTGAGAGAAGCGGAAGGTATAGTTTCAGCTATTACTCTTAAATCTTGTTGGGGGATAAGGAAACATTTAAATAAAAGAGTATAGTATTCCAATAACTGATGTAAAAAGCAAGTGCTCTGAGTCCATGACCTCTAGCATGTGGATCTGAGAACAGGGAGTGCTTGAGACAGTTCATTAAAGATCAGGGAAGACATTAAACCCTTTCTTCATATTTATATTTTATCTTCAGAGAGAGAATAAAGTCGACTACTAGGAAATCTTCACATTCATTAATCTGGGAGAAAGGTGGCAGAGTTACTCAATCATGTGTTTTCAGAGCAGTTTGAGGTATTAAGGACAAATACTATAGGAAGTCAATGATTTGGTTAATTTTCTTTAAATGTCTCAATGCTTATAACACTAATTTATTGGAGGATGACTGTGAAACTCCTTTGTATTGCATAGGTTCACTATCATTTTAAGGCAAAGTTTTTTGAAGAGTTGTCAAAGTTAATGATGAGTTAAGTGTTTTTCTTTTATGAAAAGATAAATGTTCCAAATTTTCAGATCTTTCATCTTAGGATAATACAGACTGTCAGTATCATGCTAACTAACAAATGTTTAAAACACACAGATACATACACACACACACACACACACACACACACACCCTGCTTTTGAAAACAAAGGTGACATTTTAATAATGAGGAAAAAAAAGCAGATGCTTATCAGAGGAAAGTTGTGTTGCAGAGATACAGAGAGTACATGCCAAAAATGGCGATTTGTAAATCTTTATCATTATGATTTTTTTTTCTGAGATCAATTTAAATGTATGCTCCATATAAGTATTTGCTATCATCATAATTATCATTGTCATTATTATCATTTACATTTTAAAAAATACTGGAAATAATTTTTGACTAGTTTAAAAATAAAAGATTAGACAAACGGCAATATTAAAAAAAATGAAGAATTTTAAGGGTCTGAATTCGTTAAAAATCTAAAAACTTATACAGATAATGTACATCCAGGCAATTAGATTTGGGATCTGGTCTTTACCTTTCTATAACATTCAGAATTGGGGTTGCTCTAAGCATTTTTGTGGGTGGACCACTAGAAGCAATATTCAACTCTCTCTCCTGTTGCCCTTTTTTTGAAAAGGCTGTAGGGGAAAAGAAGGATGTAAGTAGTGCTAGGCACTTGCTACTCTTGCTTCTTCTCTGCTTCTTCCCTCTGTTTTCAACCTTTAGCCCAGGATCTACCTTCAATAATATTTCCTTTTAAGTATAGAGTGGTTTCTCCTTTTATCCCCTAAACTTGTAAGATGATTTTTGCCCATTATGTAGTTTATAAAATTTGGGAAGGCCCTTTTCTTTTAGACTTAAATCTATATGTATAGTTGGGAAGCTTGAATGTTCTTCATCTGAAAACTGATGCAGTGATGGTAAAAAAATGGACTCCAGGTGATCTTCATGTGAATTTTGCTGAGTATATACCACTTATTTTCTGATAAATGGCTAGAGTAAGAAGCTGCTTAAAATTAACGTTTTAATCTAAATTATTTGGTAGGATACATTTTGTTTTGAGACAAAAGATAGATGCATGTGTGTTTTTGTATCTATGTATGTGTGTGTATTTAGTACAAAACTAATCAGTTGGGTTCCCTTTAAGAAGGAGTTACTTGGGGTGGGGCTATAGCTCAGTGGTAGAGCACCCACCTCGCACACGTGAGGTTTCGATCTTCCGCACCACATAAAAATAAATAAAGGTATTGTGTCCATCTGCAGATAAAAAATATAAAAAGAAAAAAAAAGGAGTTACTTTATTGAGACCAAAAATATTTATGTAAAATACCACAGAGCATTGCAAGTGTAAATTCTGCATAATTTGCAATCTTATATCATTTCAGAGAACAAATGGATAGATGTGTCTGGGGAAGGCTTTAGGGAAGAGAGGAAGACCTATAACTGTATTTGAAAGTTTAGATGAGAGGAAAGAAAGTAATGTTTATGTAGGGGGCAAATGAACATCATAGAAAAGCATAGACAGTGAGAATTCAACTAGTTGAAATCACTAAATGATAATACAATTGGTTAGATTTTCTGTTTTAGAGCAAAGAAGTTCAGTGTCTGTTTTTCCCCAAAATTATTCTTAGTTGTTTGATATTACCTTAAGAGCATAAGTTTTAAATACTTACTAAAAGAATTGGTCTTTTCACTAATACCTCACTTCTTGACTAGATCTATCATTTACTTATTTACGGTTTTGAAACTGGTTATGTATTTTTTTCCTCAAAAAATTCCTCAAATAATGTAGAAATATGTGACTTAAAAGGTGAAAGCTTTACAGCATTTACCCATTCCAGTCAAAGCTCTGTAACTGTTTAATCAGTTATATTTAAAGGGAGGGAAGATTTGATTCTGCAAAACAAACTTTATAGGAAATCATAGGTTCTGTCAGGCCTACTTGCTCTCGGTTCTCTGTAGTAACATTTGAATGTTTATCTGTGAGTACACAGCCAAGTTAAAAACTAAAATAAGCTTGATATTTATGAGACATTCTAATAATACTAATTGGTTTTGTTGTTTTAATCATTGAGGATGACCTAAATACATATTTCTGGCTGTCATAAAGTTAGATGATCTAAATGTCAGTGCCTTATCATTCTCATTTATAAAACTTTGACAGGTTAAGTTAATTTATTCCTTCAAACATTATTTGGTTCAAGTTAGAGTCTAATTTTAATTGTTTAAAATTAGATTTAACTCAGATTTAAAGGTTAATTTTAACTTAACCTTTTTATATTATACCTTGTATTATAAATAATTGTAAATGACTTTTGTGAATTTTGCTCAGTGTATACCATTTAATTTTAACATTTTTGTCTAAGAATTTAGTTTTTACTTTGCATCACCCTTTTTTTTATCTCAGTCGTGAAGTAAAATAGACATCTCTCTCAGGATTTTATTTTCAGGTCTTACAAATATGATTCTTGAAAAGAGTTTGGTTTAAAATAACTTTAATATTTGTATGTTCTTTTTATAACAGATTAGAAAATGCCTTTTATGAACATGCACAGACTTATTACTATACTGAGATTAGAAGAGTGAAATCTCATAAAGAATTTTTGAATAAAACAACACACCAGGTATATATTTTTTCAATAACAGAGGCATTCTAGAGTACATTTTTCATTATTGATTATTTTTAAGTCCATTATTACTTGTCTTTAATATGTTTATATCTTAAATGGCTTCAGTACTTCTCAAGTTTTTTAAAAAATCTTTTGAAATCTAACTTGTTTTTAAATTAAACTCTTTACCCTTAAAATTTGTTTTTAAATTCCTCGCCCTTAAAAAAGTTCTTAAAGATAGACTTTAATAGATCTTTAAGCTATATTTATGTTTGTTGGAATAATAGTTTAATGTTAGTTTTGAATTTTCCTTTATACTTAATGTTTTCTTGTAATAAACATTATTAGAATTTTCACATTTTAAATATGTATTTAATAGTGCTTCTTTCATCCCTTTTTTTCCCAGCTTTTATTTGTTAGACATCAGTTCAAAATAGCTTTCTTCAGTGAGTTGAAACAAGATACACAAAATGCTTTGAAGTAAGTTTCTGAGTTTTCAAACTGAATTTTTCTTATCTTTATGTTAATGCTAACATATTAATGGTACTTTCTGAGTCTAAGCCAAACTGAAATTAATTTTAAAATGTTTATGTTGATTAGATTCAAGAATTTAATATTTAGTTTGTCCAGAAATTAATGGAATATAATTTGAGATTTTAAAACATTTTTTCCATTACAATATTGTAAGTAAATTTCAGAGTGTCATAAAACTTTTGGGTCTAATTTAATTAAATTTCATGATCTAAAGAGATAAAGTGTAAAATTTTCCCTATCTTCCTGACTTTTTTTGCTTGTTTAGTGGAATTTTTGTCTTAAAAGACTGATTTCCAAAGTAAATAAAAACTAAATATTATTTAAATCAGATTATGGGTTTTTTAAGGTTTATAGTACTTTATTCCAATCATCTATGATTTTCTTTTTAATTTTTAATTTTATTTTTTTGTTTATAAATTTATGATGCCCATTGGTAACATCATTTTCCATTTGAAGGATCTGCCTAGTAGGTTCTTGGAGATTAGTTGTCAGTGTGTTGATAGTGGCCAAGCAGATATCCTTTATTTTTAACAGTCACAACTTAATGAAAAAAAACACTCTTTTTGTAACTTTAACTCAGTTTTTTTATTTACAATGACAGTATAAAAGGGATGAAAAACTAATTATTTATTCTATAATTAAGGAGATGGAAAAAAATAGAAGTATATTTTAAAGCTCTTAGTCATAAGAATATTGTAGAAACATATTTTTATTTATTGTTGAGGTGCTAAACACCAAGTTGTGTTCTCTGAATCTTAATGACTTCATATAATTATAATTGGCTTTCATGTAGTTTATTTTTATGGATTGCGTTAAAACCATTAAATTTTAACACCAATGAATATTGATGTTAAAAAACCTTCAAGTTCAGGTCTATTAAAAAATAATCCCCAAAAGAAAAAAAATTAAAAAAAAAAAGAAATTCAGAGTACAGTTTTTACTATGGAGCAGCCTGTTTTGAGATTTTCTCGTTGCCTTCCATCTTAGGGTAGGCCCCATTCCAACAGGGCTCTTCTTTCTCACCTCCATTCTTCTGCATCAGCCACCCTAGTAAGGATGTTTCTTCTCCAGCCTCTGCCTGAGATCAGTGCTATCCTTCACTGGTGCATGTACTTAGGTTTTAAAAGTTGTTGATCTCTGTTCTGTCTTGATATCACCTTTGCTAATGCAATGTTTGAGGAGCTTGTAAAGGATATTTTTTTAAAAATGTATTTTTTAAACAGAATGCTTATTTTTCATTGTAATTCTAAGTAACTTTCATTTGTCAACTTGTCTTCCATTGGTTAATGATGGATATTAATGACAATGTACAGGAAATGGTTCTGCTCTTTATGAAAAGTCAGTAATTCCTTCCAAATATATTATTAATAAATAGATCATTTTTAAAAACATTGGGGATGAATATATGCTGTTATTGAGCTGTTGAGTGTTAAAGGTTGAGTAAATATTATCTCTTCTTTATAATAATTTTGTTCTTAGGAAACTTTTTAAATTAATTTATATCATAATTAACCACCTTCCTTGCATTTATATTAGGAATTATAGGACTGCCTATAATCTTGTACATGAATTGAGAGCTCATGAAACCAATATTCTGGAAATCAAGACCATGGCAGGATTTATAAATTACAAGGTAATGCTTCTACTTCCAAATACAGGAAATTTATCTTAAGTATTATTGTCTTTTTTTAAATTGGAAAATCAAAATTAGTTCTTGCTCTGAAAAGTTGATGTTTGATTAATGATGCTCTCCTTTTTTGTATTCTTTTATTCAAAAGGGCCTTGATTCTTAGCAGCCTAATAGCAGTGGTTTTGCTTTTGAGTTCATAGGTACTGGTTGGAAGTTTCTTGGTGTTTAATTTTGAACAGGAGTAGTAAGAAGAAAACTACCTAAATTACTGAATTTTAAATGATACAACATATTAGAACTATATAAGCCTTTCTTGGTTTATTGGCACAAGTGTAAGAAAGGTATATCTATTCACCCTATAGAAAACTTTTATAACCATTGTTTGAGCATTTTAAGATTGTATGTGGTAGTGATAGCTCCCTCTCCACCTCAGCAGGCAATTAAGGGGTGTTTGTTTGCTTTTAATTTTCCAAACTCATCTGCTTTTAATTTTCCAAACTCATCTTTGAAAGGAGTCCGGTATTAAGTTGGTAATGTGCAAGCAAATACTTCAATTCATTATTAGTGTAAGTGTAATTTGTACAGCTTCTGTAGAAAATATTTTTGCAGTGACTGTGTAGATTTAAAGTGAACATTTTTTTTGACATAGCAATTCCATTTCAGGAAATTTATTTGACATATGTGCTAACACTGGCAAATCATATCTATGAATACTTATTATATCTTCTAATAGGAAACAATTGAGAACAAACTAGCAGTAAGTGATTAGTTATATAAATTGTAACTCTAAATAGTAGAACTTTATACACCTATTAAGAATGAGACAGGATTGGGGTTGTGGCTCAGTGGTAGAGCACTTGCCAGGCATGTGTGAGGCCCTGGGTTCGATCCTCAGCACCACATAAAAAATAAATAAATAAATAAATAAATAAAAGGTATTGTTTCTAACTACAACTAAAAGAAAAATTTAAAAAAAAGAAAGAATGAGACAGTTCTGATATATAGATATCAAATGATACCTAAGATACTGTTGGGTGAGAAAACTGAGACATAATTCAGTGTGTCTCATGCAAGCTGCTAGCATATTAGTTCATGTATATAAACATACATATACTTGTCTGTGTGTAGAATATATCAGGAAGCATATGCCAGAAACTGGTTGCCTATGGAAAGAAAAATTAGGTGTCTAAAAGACAGGAATGGATGAGCCACTTTTCATGTATTCCTTTATTTCTAAAAAATAAAATTGAAAATTATAATAAGCATATGGAAATTAATTGAGGCTTTAATTATTCTGTTTTTTCTCTTACCCCAAATACACGTAGATTATATTGTTTTGAAATAATATCCCAGGCAAAAGTTTTTGAAAATTTCTGTAATCTGTGTTTTCTATGGAAGTAACTGTACTTTGTGCTACAGAAAATCTTCAGTATTCTGACAATTCTAAAACCGAAAGTCAATCTGTTGTTTCTCAATTGCCTGTTGAAGATACTTTACCCGAGCCCATCTTTAGGTTCTTTATTGGGAATAATTGGGTATAATTATTTGGTATAAGTTTTAACATTCTGTATTTTTAAAAAGCTTTTCTAATATATAGAATAAATTCAGTATAAGTGCTGTATTATTTTATTTCATTCCTCAAAGATGTTTATCCTTGTGTTTTAGCTTAACTATTCTTATGAAGAAAATAATTTATGTTGCAAAGAACTTCAGAGAATAAAGTTCTGTCGTCTTTTTAAAGTTATTCTCAAACTTTACATGTTTTTAAATGAATTTGTCTTTTGACTTTTTTCCCCCCTTATTTTGGGGCTGATTTTTACATTTTGCAGATTTGTAGACTGTGTTTTCAACACAATACCCCATTGGATGCAATTGCTCAGTTCCGAAAACACATTGACTTGTGTAAGAAAAAAATTGGAAGTGCGGAATTGTCTTTTGAGCATGCTGCATGGATGTCTAAACAGTATGTTTTAAATTGTACTTTTAGAATGTTAAAAAAAAAAAATAACACATGGGGCTTGAAGAAATGGAATTAGCGTGGACTTTGGTTCTAAACTGAGTTAGGTTTTTTTTTCAATAATATTTTTAATGATATGATGCACATATATTTCTGGTAATAGTATCTGTTGATTGGCTCAGTTTTTTAATGGAAGTCATTTAATTCATATTGCTATCTTTTTCATTCAACATACATTCATTTGGTTTCTGCTGTGTATCTATATCCATAGAATACATCAGCGAGCAAACAAAACTCCTACTGTCACAGAGCTTTCTGTTTGAGACTTATGTTTAAAAATTGCTAGAAGAAAAATTTTGTCAGAAACTTGGATGTATTTTGAGCAGTGAAAACTATGTTGAGATCTAGTTTGATGGTATATCTGTAGACTTGTTAGTGAAGAAGAGATGAATTTATCTGTAAATCTCACTGAGTTGTTTAGAATTTATCTATAACCTTAAAATTGGTGTGTATTAATCTTACACACTAGAAATTATTACAAGTCTTAACTGTTAATCAATAGCATTTTAATATAAGTTGCTGAGATCATAGTTCCCAGTCTGAATAATTACTGGAAATAAACTGCCTTTTCATTCTTTTTTATTTCTTGATTTTTTATTTTTTTTTAAGATTCCAGGCCTTTGGAGATTTATTTGATGAAGCTATTAAGTTAGGGTTAACAGCCATTCAAACTCAGAATCCTGGTTTCTATTATCAGCAGGCAGCCTATTATGCTCAGGAGCGGAAACAGCATGCAAAAGCTCTTTGTAGTCATGAAGTAAGTAACCAATTCCTGTGTTATCTGGCATTTAGGAAATTTATTAATCTTCTCTTGAAAGAACTTAAGACTGATTGGTATTATAATTTGTTTCCAAATCATTGAATATAATATTTTTTATTGTTTTAGGAATTATGACTATTTTTGGTTTAGGCCAAAGTACTTCATTTTTATCTGTGAATTGACTGGAAGTTTTTCTATTATATGTGATTTCCAACTGTATTTATTAAATGTATTATATTTTAAGCTGTCATGTTGTAATATAAACACAGTATTTTAAAAGATTATTAAAATTAAATATATTAAGAATATGAAGGACTGGGCATTGCAGAATATGAAAAAATGACAATTCTGCCAAAAAATTTCAAAAGCTTTAAAACTAAACATATCTTTTGACCCAGAATTTTATTTTCAGAAATCCAAAGTAGATAATAGATTCTAAGAGATCAGTAGCAAGACTTATTTAAGTTCTCATAAATGTATTAATGATAATATAAATTAAAAGAAGATGAACAACTATAGGAAATATGTTAAAGTATGTTATTCTAATTAAAATATGTTTATTCTTGGCAAGATCTGTTGTTTTGAAGAATAACTAACGATATGGTGAAATGCACAGATTATATTTAATTGAAAAATTATTCCAATCAAGAACAAATTTTTGTATAAAAATCTATAAGAATAATGTTTACTTCTTAACAAGTGATAGAAGGTTTAGATGTAATTTAAAAATTTGGGGGGAAGGGTACCAGGGATTGAACTCAGGGGCAGTTGGCCACTGAGCCACCTCCCCAGCCCTATCTTGTATTTTATTTAGAGACAGGATCTCACTGAGTTGCTTAGTACCTCACTTTTTGCTGAGGCTGGCTTTGAACTCACCATCCTCTTGCCTCAGCTGGGATTACAGGCGTGCACTACCGCACCTGAATGGAATTTAAATTTTTATCCTTTTGCTTTTGGGTGTTTTTACACGTTCTCAGGAATGCACTTATATTGCATTTTGGGTTCCAAGGGAAAAGTTAAAAAGAAGAAAAAGAAAGCAGTGTAAATCTGTTGGATTTTGCTACCAAAAATACCCACTTTCTGGCTGGGGATGTGGCTCAAGCGGTAGCGCGCTCACCTGGCATGCGTGGGTGCTGGGTTTGATCCTCAGCACCACATTAAAAAAAAAAAAAAAAATAGAGATGTTGTGTCCACCGAAAACTAAAAAATAAATATTAAAAAAAATTCTCTCTCTCTTTCTCTCTCTCTCTCTCTGTCTGTCTCTCTCTCTCTCTTTTAAAAATAAAATACCCACTTTCCCCAATATCAGAATTAATAACAACAGAAAGGATAAGAAAATTGTGACTTTGAAACTCCTCGTAATAATGTTTTTGTTTACAAAGAATATTTATACATATGGAATAAATATCAAACATACTTTGCAATTTTTTTACTGGTTTATTATAGCCAAGATAAAAAGAAAGTATAAAGACTTTAGTTGCTGTGAAACCATTTGTTAAAATTAGATTGATTTGTTCAGTTTTTATAAGATTTTCTAAATGCTAGATGAAACATTTTTAAATTTAAATTTTATTAAAATTTAATTCGTGCTAAAAATATTCACAACTGTGATATTTGAATGTATGTTTGATGCTTGTATTTGTGAAAACTTATTTATTCAGTCATAGATTATGCAAGAGTCCATTTGTGATGGGATAGATAAACTCATATTTAAGTTTGATTTTTAATTCACAGGCTTCTGTAATGTATCCCAATCCTGATCCCTTAGAAACACAAACAGGCGTCCTTGACTTTTACGGACAAAGACCATGGCGACAAGGAATACTAAGTAAATATTTTTCTTTCCATCACTTCTTTTTCAATTTCAAAAGGCCAAGATAGCTATCACTATTTTTTATGCTTAATGTGGCCAGTAGAAAAATTATGTTGAGGGGCTGGGGATGTGGCTCAAGCGGTAGCCTGCTTGCCTGGCATGTGTGCGGCCCGGGTTCGATCCTCAGCACCACATACAAACGGGGATGTTATGTCTGCTGAAAATTAAAAAAAAAAAAAAAAGAAAAGAAAAATTATGTTGAAATAAAAATATATGCTTTTGAAACATTTTTTTCAGATATGTAGTTTTTTAGATTTTAGATTTGTTTGTATCACTATATCATAGGTCATTTTTAATTAAAGATATTGATGTGATTAAAATATTTAGACATCTGTGTCTTAAATAAGCCACTGTTACTACTGAAACTTTTTAATTCCAGTTAACTTTAATGATTAATGTGACCTTTTAAAACAACATTAACTTGTATCACTTTAAAAACAATTTATAAGATGGATACAATTGTGCACCCCTATAATCCCAGCCACTTGGGAGGCTGAAGCAGGAGGATCTCTAGTTCAAAGCCAGACTCAGCAACTTAGTGAGACCCCTGAGCATCTTATTGAGACCCTGTCTCTAAATAAAAAATAAAATAAGCTGGGGATGTGGTTCAGTGGGTAAGCCCCTCTGAGTTCAATCCCTGTACCCCCCCCAAAAAAATCCCCCAAAATTATCTACATCCTTTTTGTGTTTTATACATAATTTAATTCAGGCAACATCAGTGACAGTGGAATCTATCTCAATTGTTAAGAGATTATGTACTTTGATCTTTATAGAGAACTTGTAGAGAATGATATGAATACTACTCTTAAGATGATTCCACTAGATAAAAGAACACTGAGCTCAGTAATGTTCTCTGCAAAACAGAGATCACAATGAAGTTTTTTGTTAATAAAGCTGCCTTAGAATCTTGAAGAGTCTAGAATAGTTGATAATCTTAAATACATTATATTACAGTAAAGGACTCCAGGAGTGTACACATACTATATTTATGTGAAGATTTAAGTTAAATGAGCTGTTTAAAATGGGTTGCGTCTCGTCTTTCACAGGTTTTGATCTTTCTGATCCTGAAAAAGAGAAGATGGGAATTCTTGCCCTTCAGCTGAAGGAGAGAAATGTTGTTCACTCTGTAAGTTGTTGTTTTTTCCCCCTCAATATAAACTAGTTTTTACAGAATTCAAGAAAATGAGATTATTTAAATGTTTCATGCTTTCTATCTTTTCACAGGAAATAATAATAACTCTCCTGAGTAATGCTGTTGCACAATTCAAAAAGTATAAGTGTCCAAGAATGAAAAGTCATCTAAGTATGTATCCATAACATGCTGAAATTCATGCAACTTTGAGTAATTTTAAATTATGTACATAAGTCTTTTTTTCCTTCATAGTGGTTCAGATGGGAGAGGAATATTATTATGCAAAGGATTATACCAAAGCTTTGAAGTGAGTCTTATTTACTATTTATTTTTAATAAGTATTCTGTTTACCTTACAGTGAAATAGAAGTAGAACTTTATATTGAATTTATTATTTCCATATTTCTGTTATATTCCATTTCTGTGATATTTTTCCAAGTGCCTTCTGTTGGTACTATCTTTTTCAGAGTTTTAGGAAATCTCAGGTTTAACTAAGTATGAAAAATACCTGTATCTCAGTAAGATTTTCTTACATTAATATAAAATTAGACGAGCACTTTGTTATCTCTAAGAACTCTTCAAACCCTTCTTGTGAAGCTCTTCATTATGCCTTCTCCTTGTCATCCCTTAGATTGCTGGATTATGTGATGTGTGATTATCGGAGTGAAGGATGGTGGACTCTGCTTACATCTATATTGACTACAGCTCTGAAGTGTTCCTACCTTATGGCCCAATTAAAGGATTACATTACTTATTCCCTAGAACTCCTTGGAAGAGGTAGTGTGATGTTCTTTCGGTAAAAATCCAATCTACAGAACTATTTCACATCATTAAACTTTTTAATTGGAAAAACAATTCAGTCTCAGCTATTTAGTAGTACTTGGATTATGTGCAAGTCATTGTGCTTAGTCATTTTAGAAGAGGTATTTACTCTAAATTATTATAGAAACATTAAGCAGGATAGTGAATTTAGTTCTAATTTTATTTCTTCATTTTAGCTTCAACTCTGAAAGATGATCAGAAATCTCGTATAGAAAAGAACCTCATAAATGTTTTAATGGTAGGTTGGAATTCTTTGTGTAAGATATGTTTCAGGGACATGTATACCTAGATATTTTTTCCAACTGATTGAACAAATGTTTACCTCTGTGTTGATGCAGAATGAAATTCCAGATCCTGAACCTGACTGTGATGTCTTAGCTGTGAAAACTGCTCAGAAGCTGTGGGCAGACCGAGTTTCTCTGGCCGGCAGCAATGTTTTCACAATCGGAGTACAGGACTTTGTGCCATTCGGTAGGTTGCGAGCATCTAAAATATTATTTTAGGGAAATCATCCTTCTTACTATAAAATAAATAGATGTAGAATCATAAATGTAAAAGTCAAGAAAGAGTTTTCAAAATATAATCATTTTATGGCTAAATTGTGATTTAAAAAAAAATTTCTCCTAAATGTCTTAGGTCAAGATATTAAATGTTTGATTTATGTCTTAAAACATACTTTGTTCATTTACGTACTTCAGGCATAATTTGAAAAGGCAGCTACTTAAAAGGTTTATGCTTTGATTTCTAGTCAGGTCTTTTGACACAAATTAATCTTAAAATGGTTCTTTTCACTTTAAAATTTTGTCACTGACATTTTAGAGGCAATACTGATTTTAAAATTAAAGACAGCTTTGAAACTTATTTAACTTTTGTTCATTTTTAAAAAGTGAGCTACATTTATGTCTGTTGAACTGTCTTAGTTTAGCAGCCTGTAAGAATACCTTAAGTAAGAAATCAGTAAGAATGCTAATGGGTCTCTTCTGAGTAAATATAGTTCATAGAATAAAGTGTTTGGGTTTATCTGGTAGTGTATAACTCAGCTCTTTTTGTTTGACTTCTAGTACAATGCAAAGCCAAGTTTCATGCCCCAAGTTTTCATGTTGATGTTCCTGTTCAGTTTGACATTTATCTGAAGGCTGATTGTCCACATCCCATTAGGTTTTCCAAACTCTGTGTCAGCTTTAATAATCAGGTAATAGTACTTTTTAATGTATTTTTATTGTGTTTATTATTATAGCTTGCATTTTCTAACTACATAAAATGAACTTAGTGAATTTTAGGTCTTAATGGTTTCATAGTAACAAATAACTTCAGTAAGGTCTGTAACATAAATATATAAATATAAATTATCTATTTATATTTTTGAACTCTATCAAGTCAAGTATTACACTTTTCCTACTCTTGAGTTTTATTTATTTTTACTTCTTGTTTATGAAATATTAAGAATTCCGTGTGTATATTTTTTATAATGTCTAACTTAATTTCAAATAAGATTCAGAATTGAATATAATCCAATTTTCAAAATAATTTGTTTCCATTTTCATTTTAATGTTATTTGGGTATTATAGAACAAATACATGTTTAATATTAAAAAATTTAAGATGGAATAGATGGCTATAAAGTGATAAGTAAATGATTAAATGTATAATCCTCCAGTTTTATTCTCTTGAGGTTCTTGAGGTTCTCTCTGTTAACTTCTTGAGTAATATAGATATTTTTCATTTATGAATATATAAGCCACTTTTTTCTTGAAGAAATGGGAACATACCATATTTCATGCACTTGAACATTTTCAAAGTATGATATAATAAAGTGAATTTATGGATTACATTTCAGCTATTTCATTTACAAGCTCACTTGATGGATAATTTTCTTTTGTTCTCCCAGAAAGTATATTGAGCCTTTAACCAACAAGCATCTATTGAGAGTAGTATTCTGAACTTGAAAGATTATAGTATATCATCCCATCACAATGTAAGCATTGGGAGCAGGGACCAATGACTCACATATTGTTCAAGTAGATAGTGAAGACTGAATTGTGTAGTATAACCTAGAAATCTATTTGCCAAGAAAAGAGAGGAAGTTCCAAGAATGAATATGGTACTAAGATAGGTATAAAAGGATGGAAAGGGGAGAACATGTTTGACAGTGAGAAAACAGTGCAATGAAATAGGAGTACACATTCTATATTTATGCATAAGTCAAGACAATGACCTCAAGAGACCAGAGAGTTTTTAAGCATAGGTGGTGGGAAATAAGTCCTGATGGTTTACAGGAGCCTTGAAGAGTTAAGCAGAGATAGACTAAATAATAAATGGAAGTCATTTAAGATTTATTTATTTATTTGTTCTTTTATCCATGTTCTAGTTATTGGATGGTAATAAGGAAAGGACATTATCTGTTTTAATATGATTTAATTTATACAGACTGAGAAATGTCTTTAATAGAAATGGTTAAATGGAACTAGATTGCCTGAAAATCAGCATATTTTATTTAACTTCAAACCCTTACCCAGGGATTTCTTTGAATTAGTTTGAGAATATTAAAGCAAGAGCATGGAATTTATATCTAACAAATTTCATTGTAGTAGCGAAATAGAGGGAAAGAAATGATGTTATGGAAACTAATTAAAGGCTGTTTATATTAACCCAGCTTCAAGATATGAGGATTTGAATCAGGATGCTAGTGGCAGGAATGGAGATGTAAGGTGCAAGAGGCATTTGAAAATAGATAAATCTGAGTTCTTGACTGAATAGAGAGAGTAAGGAATGTGGATGGGATGAATAAAGGTCACGAGGTGGACCTAGCAAGTCTTTCATAACCCTTTATAGTAAGAGTGACAGCCATGGTTTCAGCTTGTATGTGTAATCATTTGGTAAATTATTTTTCTTACTAGAATCATAGTTCGACAAGGATAGGTCTTTTTTATTTTTTTTTTATTTTTTTCCCAACATGAAATACTCTTAAGTCTGAAATTAGAAGGTTACTCTAGGGACTCTTATTTTACTTTTTCCTTAATATCCTAGTATTCCACTTATTTTTCTTACTTTATTTTAAATAAGAAACATAAACTACTTCCATAATTAAAGTGCTACATAAAGTTTTAAACATTAAAGTATATTCTGAATATAATTTATTTGAAATTCAAGATGCTGATCATAAGGAAAAAAGTAGAATGCCTAAGTTTTATAAGCATAGACTAGAAATGAAACTCATAGGAAATGTATAAAAATTGAACTATGTAAGAAATTCTTATGAAGGTAATTCATCTTGGGAAGCTCTTGATGTTTAATGAACAGGTGAGAATGGCAGTTATGCAGATCCATATATGAATGATGTCTCTGTTTATCTATTTGTGAGAAGTATGTTCTTCTGGGAAGAAAGATACACATTCAGTTTGGGATCTGCTGACTTAGATGGGAGGGGATTTTGTTCTCTAGACAATCATGGCTATAAGCCTGAAGTTAAGGAAATAGGAACAGACTATCATAATTTTTATGTGGGAGATTTTAGCACAAAGGTACAGAATATGTATAAATGCACAAACTTACCAATGAAGTAAACATAAAGAGAAAACAATAGAACTGAAAGAAAGCCAAGGACCAAAACTTGTGGGACCCCTGAATTCAAGGGACCCAGTAAAGAATAAAGGCTTTTGAGGGAAAACCAGAAAGTAACCAAAGAGGATGAGAAGCAGGAGACAGTGCAGTGTCTCAGAAGCCATGTGAAAAGTAAGCCCTTCAAGAAGCTCTTCTTTGTTGCACAGCATTGGTGCAATAAACAACTTATTTCTCTCTCTACAAAAAGGATATCTAAGCATTTTCAGAAATCAGGTTGTGTTTAGTGAACTGTTTATTCTTATGGCAACAGTGAGTAGATAAGTGCCTAAATTTGGCATTAAAATATTTCCTTTTATTAATAACCCATTATAATTCTTCAATAGCATGGAGTTAAAACTAAACTAGCTCCAAAGCACTTGGCTTTTAATGTTAGCAAAACAGGTGACATTTAGCCTTTGTAAATGGTGACCGTTGCTAACCTCTTTTTCAGGAATACAACCAGTTCTGTGTAATAGAAGAGGCATCTAAAGCAAGTGAAGTTTTGGAAAATTTGACCCAAGGGAGGATGTGTTTAGTTCCTGGTAAAACAAGAAAACTGTTATTTAAATTTGTTGCAAAAACTGAAGATGTGGGAAAGAAAATTGAGGTTAGTTGCAGAACTTGTTTTAAAATATTTTTAATTACAAAAGCAATGTGTTTAGGTCAAACAATTAAAAAATACATAATTTTTTAAATTAAAAAAAAAAAAGAAAAGAAAATCTCCCACCTGGATTTCCCAAGGAAAACCAATCAGGGTAATTTGATAGGTTTCCTTGTAGACATTTTTCTATTTGTAGTTAAAAAATTTTTTCCCAAAAAATTGGTAGTTAGAATAAGATATACTTCATATTTGTATAAATATCTCAAAATTGATTATTGTCATGTATAACTAAAATGAACTAATAAAAAATTGGTAATATATACATAATACTCATGCTTTTTTCACTTAATACTGTATATTATATATCATTTCATGTTAGTACATAAGACTGATCTCATTTTTTAATGACTACATAATATAATCATTTAAGGAATTTCGAACAATATATATTGTATAATATGGCAAGTATATTTTGTATAATTTATACTAAATATCTTTTTAGTGTTTAAACATTACTGATTGCATATAGTTAAAAGAAAAAGTAGTGATGAATATTTTAAAAGATTGCTTTAATATAGTTAAAAAGTTTCAGAAATATATGATGAAAGTAATATTTTATAATATTTTATTTGAACATACGCTCTGGAGCCAAACTGTGTGGCCTTAAATTCTAACTCATCAGATGGCTAGCTTCTGAACCTGGGCAGTTACATAACCTCTCTGTTTCTGTGTTCATCTTTAAAATGGGGATCACAGGGGTACCTACACCTTAGGGTTTCATGAGGTTTAGATCAGAAATATAAATTGCTTAGAATAGTGATAAGCACATTAAGTGCTTGTTTGCCATGACTTGAATGAGAATGATTAGTTATTTTAAACTTGCTAAAATAGATGGTACCTAGGTGTTCTACCAATATTTCCATAACAATTTCTGTGAGGCTGTTGCTTTTATCATTAACCAGTATTGAGAGTGTTTTCTTTGTTTTATGGTCATGGGGATTGAACCCAGGGCCTTGTGTATGCTAGGGAAGTGCTCTACCACTGAGCTATACTCCCAGTCCCAGAGATTTTTGCTTATTTGTTTTACAAAAAGTTCTTCATGATTTGACTAAATCCCTAATGATGTATTTTGTTTTTTACATAATTGAAGAACTCTACTATATATAAATCATAATCCGTAATCCTATTTTGAGTCATTTTGTTAATGGATTTAATTGAAAGGAACATTTATTCAAACTATAAAAAATTTTATTGCTAATACTACAGATATTCTAAGGAAAAATGTTTGTGAAATTAGAAACTAGGTTGTAGATGTGTAAGTGGTCATTTAAATATTTATTTCTTCATCATCTACTAATTGAGCATCTGTGCCTAGGTATTGACATCATAACTGCACTGTACAGTCTCCTGGCTTGAAATTCAGGTTATGATCTCAATTTCAAAGATGAAGAAGTTGAGATTCAGAGTACAGTAAGTTTGTGTCCCAGCCAGACTAAGATAAAACATTAAGCATTCCAAAACAATAAGTGTTCTGCTTCCTGCTACTCTGTGGGTCTCTGGGTGAATTTTTATAGTAGCCATTCTTAGGGTGATTTTGTTGAGGAGGATGGTGACAAACACATATGAGATGACATTTCTAACACACCTTTCCTCTTTCAGATTACTTCTGTGGACCTGGTTCTGGGCAATGAGACAGGCAGGTGTGTGGTTTTGAGTTGGCAGGGAGGAGGAGGAGATGCTGCTTCCTCCCAGGAAGCCCTGCAGGCTGCTCGTTCTTTCAAAAGACGACCTAAACTTCCTGACAATGAGGTTCACTGGGACAGCATAATCATCCAAGCAAGCACAATGTAAGTCTACTTTGCAAGGCAGATTGTTAAAGATCACCTTCTTTTTATTTGTATTGGAGAATGAACCCAGGAGTGCTTTACTACTAAGCTACCTCCCCAGTCCTTTTTAGTTTTTAGTGAGACAGGGTCTCACTAAATTCCTGAGGCTGGCCTTGAACCTGTGATTCTCCTGTCTCAGCCTTCCAAGTCACTGGGATTGTAGGTGTGCGCCCACCATGCCCAGCTCTTGTTTCTTTTAAATATCTTATTTAAATACTTCAAAAGAAAACAAAACAAAAACCAACAGTTGCTTAGCTAAGGTTTCTTTTCAAAGGATTATTTCCAGAGTTCCAAACATTTCTGTGCATTTGCAACATGAGCCTCCTGCTCTGACAAATGAAATGTATTGTTTGGTTGTGACTGTTCAATCTCATGAGAAGACCCAGATCAGAGATGTGAAGCTCACTGCTGGTTTAAAACCAGGTAAGCATTCAAATTTTTTTTAAGTTTGATATTATTAATCCATCATAAAATAAGTACCATAGTGTCAAGGGTAGGACGTTTGTTTAGAAGATAATATAATATAGGGCTCTTCATCAAGCATTGATTGTTATGATAACATTTAAATTCTCTGTGTCTTAAAACCCCAATATATTAACACTCTTAGGACAGGATGCGAACTTAACTCAGAAAACTCATGTGACTCTTCATGGAACAGAACTATGCGATGACTCCTACCCGGCTTTACTCACTGACATTCCTATTGGAGACTTACATCCAGGAGAACAGGTGAATTTGGCCTGTGGGGATTGGAGGGAAATCAACTGATTTGTAACTTTAAATATGTAGCAAGTTTTAGATAGTTCTGGGTTGTTTTAACAACATATCCTAGTATTAAAAAAGTGATTTAATTAATGAACATTTTACATATTTAAATATCTAGAGTATCTTTGGCAGTTTTTATACAAGAGATTTTAGAACAGATGGTCCTAATATGGAGAATTAGTTGTATAAAATAAGTGTTGCCTGTAATTTAGGGCATTAGTACATCAACTTCTGTTTCCAAACCAAATAGAAAAATTTATTGGGAAATTGAGGGCAATTTAAAGAGAGAGAGAGTGGTAATGATCCTACTTTTATACCTTGGCAGTATACTAAAGGTTCTCCATGGTGGGAACTTGAATTAGTTAGATTAGTTATACTGTAACAACCTATAAAGAGAAAGAATTTTGCCAGTTGGTCTAGTAAACTCTGAAAGTTGGAACTATTATCCTAGAATATATCAGGAGAAAGTCTCTGTAATATTAAATTATAACACTTCGTTACAGCTGGAAAAAACATTGTATGTTCGCTGTGGAACAGTGGGATCAAGAATGTTTCTTGTGTATGTTTCTTACCTGATCGATACAACTGTTGAAGAAAAGGAAATTGTTTGCAAGTGCCACAAGGTATTTCTTTTTCATAACTTTGTGGAGCACCATACATGGAACAGGATCCTCTCTTATATTATTTTAGTTAATATCTTCTATGTGACAGCCTCATCTTAAAGTGGCAATCATAATAGCACCTTTTTCCTTGAATGATTGCATAAACATGGATAGTGATTATAAGTGTCTGTCGCATTGCTTCTTGTTGCTATATTTATTATTATTATTATTTTAGTCATTTTGAATCAAGGCGAGGTGAAGAATATGCACAAGAGGAAGACCCAGATTCTAGGCTTGGCACCACTAGCTTTGTGGCCTTAGGCAAGTCACTATATCTTTCTTAATAGCTGGTTCTATAAAATCCTGCTTCACTGGATCTAGAGATAAAATCATATAGAAGAAAGTACTTTGCAGAGTGAATTATCCATAGACAACTTACTAAAAATAGTTTTCAGGTTTCTTTATGTATATTTTTAAAAAATTCATCTAAGAAAAAGAACCTTCTTAAAGTTTAGCTTGGGATTATTTATTGATCAATTAAAAATTGTGTTTTGTATGCCTTCTATTTTAAAATTTTTATTTATATAAAATATGTTAGAAAAGCCACTGAATGTTCCCTTTGAATTTTCTTGCAGGATGAAACCGTAACAATAGAAACAGTCTTTCCATTTGATGTTGCAGTTAAATTTGTTTCCACGAAGGTATATTCCTGTGATACATACTGGAAATCATTTGGGTTATAGAAATTGGACTGGGGATTTGGCTCAAGCGGTAATGCGCTCACCTGGCATGCGCGGGGCGCTGGGTTTGATCCTTAGCACCACATAAAATAGAATAAAGATGTTGTATCTGCCAAAAACTGAAAAATAAATATTAAAAAAATTCTCTCTCTCTCATCTCTCTCTCTCTCTCTTTAAAAAAAGAAAAGAAATTGATGGGAAGAAATAAAATGATTAGTATAATTGCTTACAGACCTTTTATCTTTGTTTTTGACAGTTTGAGCACCTGGAAAGGATCTATGCTGACATCCCTTTTCTGTTAATGACGGACCTTTTAAGTGCCTCCCCGTGGGCCCTCACTATTGTATCCAGTGAACTACAGCTTGCTCCTTCTATGACTGCAGTGGATCAGCTAGAGTCCCAAGTGGACAAAGGTGAAACTTCAGATTCCCATTTAAATGGCAGAGAGTTGTGTGTGTGTAGGCCTGTGTGTCCGTGTGTGTGTGTGTGTGTGTGTGTGTGTGTGTGTTTGAGCAAGCTAGCAATGTAAGAGTTAGTTTTTTTTTTTGCTAAATGAGGGAACTTGAAGCTTAACACTTAGAATTAAGGTAGTATTAGTATCATTTACCTTTTGCTTGAATATTCCTTATTTTAAAAGATCAAATTTTTATCTGAGGAAGTTAAATTCTGAAAAACATACTTAAAAGTAAAATAGAAATTCTTTTGGTATTTGAATTTTTTAAATGTTGTTTTTTCTTATTAATTTTTAATTGTTTATTGTTTCGTGTAATTTTAAATGGGACAAGATGTTTAGGAAAGTAGAACATAAATTTCCTAAATCACCCAACTAAAACTTCATAGAACAGATTCAAATCCAGGATGACACCTCTGGTTTAGCGTACCTTAGGCTTTTATGCTTCTTGAGCTGTTTGAGGTAATAAAATTAATTTGAATATTAAACTAAGCAAAATTGTACTCAGCTGTTTTACAAGGATAAATATTATGAGAAAAAAGTCATGATATATTCATAAAGTCAGATATAGAGTTGTCTATTTGGTAATTCAGTCACTGAGCACTAACTGCTTACAGGATTCAGTCATTTGAAATGCAGATTAAAATTAAAAATTAGATGAACAGTTATCAGATTTCCCCCACACACACATAAACACAGAAACATACATAAATGCATACATGTGCATTTGACCTGTAAATACATTTCATCTTTAAATAAATAATCTACAAATGTTTATTGAGTGCTTTACTGTAAGACTCCAGGCCAGGTTCTTAAGACATCAGAAAGATTAGACAGTCTCCATATTTACCATTTCTGTTTAGAAAACTCATCAGAAAGGAGGTACTAATTTCCCTTGGAGTGGTAAAATAACTAGATTTTTGTCAAGATCTTGGCATCAAATCTTTATGTGATGACAATAGATAGAGGTCAAACATGTCTCTAGACCTTTCTATTTAAATACTAAAAATAATTTCCATGTTCTCTAATGTAATTATCATTAAAAACATTTTGCTTTTAGAGTGCCTTTATTGTCAGCATCATTTAATGTGTATTTTTAAATGGTTTGAACCTCCTCTGATTTAGGATCCTGTTGCTGCTATAACAAATGACCATGAAATTAATGGCTCAAAATAACACAAAACTATTGTCTTAAAATTCTGGAGGTTAGAAATCCTAAAAACAAGGGGTTGGTTTCAGTGAATTCTTTCTTAAGGCTCTTGAGAAGAATGTGATTCTTGGTCGTTTCCAGCTCCTCTGGGCCACTTGCATTCCTTGGCTCATGGCTCTTTCCTTTGTCTTCAAAACCAATAGTGTTAGCACTTCTGTGTCACAAATTGCCATATGTTCATTCTTAATAAATTTTGTGATCATTTTGGTTAACTTAGAATTTATGGAGGGTTTTGGTAGAGCTTAGGTTTTTAAAAAAGCTATTTCCAGAGATTTGAATTGATGCATTTTCAAATTTACTAAACTACAATATCATTTGTTAGTCCTTAAAATTACTTTAAAGAACTTAATTGAAGTAAAAATTAACCCAGTTTTTTCCTTTTCACTATGGATTGTTATTTATCTACAGTCAGATCTTCATTAATCTATCACAGCCTTCTTCATTAAAAAATTACAAAAATGCTGGGCATGGTGGTACATTATTATAATCCCAGTAGCTTGGGAGGCTGAGGCAGAAGGATAACAAGTTCAAAGATGGTCTCAGCAACTTAGCAAGGCCCTAAGCAACTTAGTGAAAATGTGTCTCAAAATAAAAAATGAAATGGGCTGGGGATGTGGCTACGTTGTTGAGCACCCCTGGGTTCAATTCCTAGCACCAAAAAAGAAAAAATAGTCATAAAACAATAACAACCTAATGTTTGGGAGTGTTGTTATTATTTCAGAGTTTCACTCACAAATGTCCTAAAATTGACATCCGAAAGGCAACATTGCCTGGTTGTATTTAAGGGAGTGATATTGAAGGGAGTGAAATTGCAGGCTGTGAAGTGCTAAAAGGTTGAGAAGACTTGGTTTAGATGAGCACTAAAGGAATTTACTATAAAATTAACAAAAGGAAACAAACAGGTGATTGGTCATACTAGAACATAATGAAGTAATATGTGATACATTTCCATTTGAGTGGTACTGATAATGAATATTCACTCAAAAAAACCCAGAATTTTTTAGATTCACATTTTGTGTACTTTAAGGGTGACTTATGTTTTCTCTTTTTCTCTACTCTAAAAATTTTTTTTAAGACATGAAATGATTTGGAAAAAGAATAATAATCACTGTGGTGATCATTCTACCTCCAAGCTCCTCCTGTTCATTAGTTTTGGTATGACACACAGATTTCTCACTGGTTTTTATCATAATGAAATATTAGTACATTAGCACAAACACTGGACCTTGTAGTCTTGAAAAAGTCATTTGATGTCTGTGAACACTACTATCTAAGTCTCTATAAATATTATTTAATTCATAATGTAAACCTTTTTTATATTGCTTAAATATGAAACTCTCATAGATGAAACCACTGTGTAAGATTATAAAGTTGTCTTATAGTTGTCTTACAGACTGGAGAGAGTGCTAGTGAATGCTTTTGTCTTCGATGCCCATCTGTTGGAAATGAAGGTGGAGTAGCAACTGGACATTATATTATCTCCTGGAAGAGGTAAATATAATATCTACTCTATCTCTTCTTCATGTCTTTGTTAGTCTAATACTTTATTTGTGATTGTCATTTATCATTCTGAAAAGCAGAATAGTAATCATATGAATATAATCAGTCATGTGCTAAAAACACAGACTAAAACAGAAAATTAAACTTTAATTTGTGTTTGCCACAGTTTTGTGCTATATAAAATTTCATTGTATCTTAATGAAATTTCAGCCATACTAAATCTGAAGATAGGATTATGAGAACACATAAGGTGGAAACTATCTTCTTTGATAGTCAATATAATTGTCTATATAGAAAACCCAAGGGAATTAAAAGAGTTTGGGCAATGTTCTGAATATAATATCAATATACAAATATCAATTATATTTCTATATGTCAAAAATAAGCCTTTAGGCAATGTACTTTAAAGATAGAGGGAGTGGGGATATAGCTCAGTGGTAGGGTGCCTGCCTAGCATGTATGAGGCCCTGGGCCTAATCCCAATCTCCCCCCCACCCTGAAAAAAAATAAATAAGAGTAAAACAAAAATATTGTTTTCATGATAACCATGATTCTAATATATGTAGGATTATACTTAATAGAAGATTTGCCTTGCCTTTATGGAGATAACTTAAAAGCATCAGAGGAAAAACCTAAGTAGATGGGAGAGATACACAGTGATCTTGTGTAAGATTTAGTCTCTTTAAGTTTTTCTATAGATTCAGTACAGGTCTTTAATATTTCAACAGATATTTTTGTGTAACTGGACACTTGATTCTAAAATTCATATGAGCTGGATGTGGTGGCATACACCTGTAATATCAGGGACCTGGGGACCTAGGGCAGGAGGATTGCAAGTCAGCCTTGACAACTTAATGAGACTTTATCTCAATATAAAAAATAAAAAGGACTGGGGTTGTAGCTCAATGGTGGAGTGCCCTTGGGTTTAATCCTCAGTACTGAAAATAAAAATTATATGGAAAGGAAAAAAGTCAGAAATAATCAAAATCCTCCAGAAAAAAGAACTAGGCAGTGGTTCTTGCCCTTCTAGATTCTAAGACTTATTATAAAACTATAATTGTCAGCACTCTTGGCTCAGGAACGTGTCAATTAGCCAATAGATTGGAAGAGAGAGTCTAGAAATAGACTTGTAGATCCATACCTGTATGGAACTGATATTTTACAGAGAGAACATTGCAGATCAATGGAGAAAGGATGAACTGTTTTATCACTGGTGGTGAATAATCAGCTATTCATTTGGGAAAAATTTGGAATTAAACTGTATACTAAATATAAAAATTAATTCTAGGTATATTAAAGATCTTATTGTAAATGATAAAACTTTATTACTTTGAACAGAAAGCATAAGAGAATTGCTTTATGACATGGATTAGGTCTTAAAGATCTCTAAAATTGATTAATTAATTTGATTGATTAAAATTAAATTTTCAGAGAAGACATTCAGCATTTTTTTTTTTTTTTTTAGGTTTGGGACTGATTAACAGCAGCCACCATTCAAATACTAGTCCCAGTTGGTGAATGAGACCATTTTGTAATTTTCAAACAATTTAACTTAATGTGATTTAATTATTAATTTTACATGCCCTTACGAATTCTTTGTTCATCATTTTTCAAAAATATTTGTTGTGATTATAATAAAAATGATTTTGAATTTTTCCCCCAGAGATAAAGCAAGTTTTCAGTTTTGTTTACCATTCTCATTGCTATAGTTCATCAGCATGCCACAAAAGACAGTCAAGAGCTTCTCATTGGCGGGATCTGTTATACTGCACAGTGACCTTAAATGGTCAATTACAATCTGTGCACCACCTGCTTGGTCAACTGCACTTCTGCCCTCATCTGTAAAACAAAGAGTTAAATTAAAAATAAAACAAAAAAAGAAATGTACCTTATAATTTCAAATACAAAACATAACAGTGTTTGTTATTCCTTATTTAGTGAGTAAGGAGAAAATAAACATAGGTGGGACACTAAATATGTCTTTTTTTTGGGAAAAAAAAAAGAACAAATACACATGGAAATGGGGGTGGGATGGGAAAAAGAGACAATTACTTTTTATTCTAAGAGAAAAAGATTATCCTTATTGTCATCATAAAGGAGCTTAAGGCATCTGCCTGAAGTTTATGCCATGAAACTTATCACCCCCACCCTCATTACAAAAGNTTCCCCTCACATCCTCTTATATGTAATTTTGTATAACCCTGAGGGTCTCCTTCCATTTCCATGCAATTTCCCTTCTCTCTCCCTTTCCTTCCCACCTCTCGTCCCTATTTAATGTTAATCTTTTTCTCATGCTCTTCCTCCCTGCTCTGTTTTTAGTTGCTCTCCTTATATTAAAGAAGACATTTGGCATTTGTTTTTTAGGGATTGGCTAGCTTCACTTAGCATAATCTGCTCTAATGCCATCCATTTGCCTGCAAATGCCATGATATTGTTATTTTTTAGTGCTGAGTAGTATTCCATAGTATATAAATGCCACATTTTTTTAATCCATTTATCTATTGAAGGGCATCTAGGTTGGTTCCACAATCTAGCTATTGTGAATTGTGCTGCTATAAACATTGATGTGGCTGTGTCCCTGTAGTATGCTCTTTTTAGGTCTTTTGGGTATAGTCCGAGAAGGGGAATAGCTGGGTCAAATGGTGGTTCCATTCCCAGCTTTCCCAGGAATCTCCATACTGCTTTCCAAATTGGCTACACCAATTTGCAGTCCCACCAGCAGTGTATGAATGTACCTTTTTCCCCACATCTTCGAAAGCACTTATTGTTGTTTGACTTCATAATGGCTGCCATTCTTATTGGAGTGAGATGGTATCTTAGAGTAGTTTTAATTTGCATTTCTCTGATTGCTAGAGATGGTGAGCATTTTTTCATGTATTTGTTGATTGATTGTATATCCTCTTCTCAGAAGTTTCTGTTCAAGTCCTTGGCCCATTTGTTGATTGGGTTATTTGATTTTTTTATTGTTTAACTTTTTGAGTTCTTTGTATACTCTAGAGATTAGAGCTCTATAGATGTTTGAGGGGTAAAAATTTGTTCCCAGGATGTAGGCTCCCTATTCACCTCACATATTATTTCTCTTGCTGAGAAAAAACTTTTTAGTTTGAATTCGTCCCATTTGTTGATTCTTGGTTTTAACTCTTGTGCTATAGGTGTCTCAAAATGAGATAGGGAGGAAGAGCATAAGAAGAAGACTACCACTAAATAGGGAAGAGAGGTGGGAGGGAAAAAGAGGGAGAAGGGGAGTTGCACGGAAGATGGAAGGAGAACCTCATTGTTATACAGAATACATGTATGATGTTGTGATGAGAAAAAGAAAATAAAAAGTGTGTCACATTAGATTGGATAGAGAGAAAGGATGGGAGAGGAGGGGAGGAGTAGGGGGGATAGGAAGGGCAGCAGAATAGAATAGACAATATGATTGATGTATGTACATTCCATGTATGTATTATATGTCAAAATACATTCTGCTGTCATGTATGACTAAAAAAATAAAAATAAATCGTATGGTAAAAAAAAATTTAAATTTTCATTTCTCTAAAAATACCATGAGTGAGTGAATAGACAAAGTACAAACTGGGAAAACATGTTTGCAACAAGTTTAACTGACAAAGATTAGAGTTCATATCAAGAACTTCCATAAGTCATATTAAAAAAGATAGGTAATCTGTCAGGAAGGTGAACAAAATACTTGAGGAGGCAGTTTAAGTAGAGGAAACCACATAGCCAATAAACATACGTATAGAGAGAAGCTCAACCTTCCTAGTAATTGGGGAATGACAAATTCAAAGCATGCTTTTGAGATTCATATCCCACTAGCTTGAAAAAAAGGAAAAGGGTTAACAATACCAAGTTTACTAAAGATGTGGAATATACTAGAACAATTGATTTAGAAATCTAATAGGCACTGCTAGATCAAGTTGAAGATATCTGTAATGATGCAGACATAGGAAAGATCTGTACCCAGAGGACATATGGAGAAGAATGTTCATAGCAGCACTGATTATAATAGTTAAAAAGTTTGAAAAACTAAATGCTCATCAACAGGGAAGTGGACAAATTGGGGTACATTTTTGCAGTGAAATACTACTTACAAGTGAAAGTGAATGAACCAGAGGTGCACCTGTCAATATCATAATGTAAAATGAACATAGCAAGCTGCAGATGAGAATATGAACAAATTGTATTTATATAACATTGAAAAGCATGAAACATACTACATGTTTCTTAGGACTTTGTGTATAATTGGAAAGAGTATAAAGAAATACATGGGAATGATGGATACCAAAATGCCAAATTTAGGATAGTGGTTTTTTGCTTTTGTTTTGTTTTCTTTGGTACTGGGGACTGAACCCAGGGGCCTCACAAATGTTGAGTTACGTCCCAGCCCTAAATTCAGAATAGTGATTTTCTCTAGAGGGGAAGATGGACAAGTAGGAAGAGCCATTGTAGGTAGGCTCAATTGTATCATTTTATTATCTTTCTTAGTCTGGGAGACAGCTAAATGATATTTCATGTGTTATTCTCTTAGTATGCCTTAATTATTTTCATATTTTTAAAAATGTAATATAATTTATTATTTAAAAGTGAGAAAAATCATTTTAAAGGGAATATTTTATACAATTCAGAGTAATGAGTAGGAAGATCTGAATGGTATGGCAATCACAAAAAGATTATTATGAGTTACCTAAATTCACTGAGAAGAAATTTTTACCCCTAAAAACTCAGTGTTATGAAGAAAATTTAAAAAGTGACCTTCAAGCCTTCAAAAATACATTTATTAGATGTGATCCCATGGTTTTATTATTTATTATTCTCATGTTACAAGTTAGCAGAGAACAAGAAATTCTCCAATGGTTCTTCTCATGAAGAGCTGTGATACCAAAGCCTGACAAAGGCAGAAGATATAAAGAAAACTATAGGCTAGTAGTTGTCAAGCTCTGTGGTGTCAGGAAACTTTTACACTTTGAAAAATCATTGAGAATTCTAAAGAACTTTTATTTATGTGTTATATGTGTCAGTATTTACCATATTAAAACTTAAAGCTGAACTTTTTAAAAATAAGAATGGAAAAATGTGGTTTTACTAAGAAATAAAAAACAAATCCAACTTGTCTTTTCTTTCTTCTAATTCTGAATTTATCATATTAATATTTAATTTACATGTTGATAGGAATTAAAACATCATTTTAGAAGTACTGTTTAAGCAAGGCATGGTGGCACATGACTGTGACTATAATCCCAGCAGCTTAGGAGGCTAAGGCAGGAAGATTGCAAGTTGAAGGCCAGCCTCAGCAATTTAGTGAGGCCCTAAGCAACTTAGTGAGACCTTGTCTTGAAATAAAAAATAAAAAGGGTTGAGATTGTGTCTCAGTTGTTAAGCACCACTGGGTTCAATCCCCAGTACCAAAAACAAAACAAATGAAGCACTGCTTAATTATTTTGTCATGCTACCATCATACCATAGATATATTTATTATTGACGAAGGATTAGATGCTTTACGTCTTGCTTTTTGCTGTGTAGTAGTGTAGTGTGAACTGCTCCATCTCTAAATAACTCTTCATATTTCTTTGGCATTCACATAGCTGCCAGCCACCCCTGTAGTTTATCATTCTTAACCATAACATGGGGGAAATATTGAACATTTTTATAATGTTACTTTATACATATATACTTTATACATAAGTACTCCTATGTAAATGTTAGAACACCATTTTTTTGACTGGTAGTAAAATACGTTTTAATTTTTCAGTTTCCACTATGTACTTTTAGTGAGTTATAACAGTGCCCTTTAAGTGGACTGAGGCCCATCAGTGAACTATCCATCCTTAATGAAATAAGGAGTTGGTGTCATAATGTAAATCACCATTCTACTTCCTGCATTGAGAAAGTCCTACTCCCAAAATCACTGAATCAAATGATGTGCTTCATGATTGCCAATCTGATACAACTCTTGGGTTGTCTTCTATTAGCAGCAGCAGCAGCCATGGATTATATCCTTTATTCATCAGAAATATCCAAAATAAAATGAGATTCTGAAAGCTTTTACTTTACAAAACTGCTTCCATTAGTCAAGTTTTGGGAATGGATAAATATATTTCCTTTGATACTAGTTGGTGAATACACATGTTCCCTGCATTTGATTTATTAACATCCTACATAAAATGTGAGTTTAAAAGATGGCCTTTTCTGCCGTAGGACTTCAGCCATGGAGAACATCCCTGTCATCAGTACAGTCATCACGCTGCCACATGTGATTGTAGAAAATATCCCTCTCCATGTGAATGCAGGTAGCGGGAATTCAAATTTTGCTTGATAAAAAGGATTCAGTAATAATATGTATTTTTAGCTTCTAAGGTTTTTAAACTTTGTATTATGAAAAGTTTCTGATGTTTATAAGTGGATTATGGCCAATCTTATTTCATTTCTGCCCTGCATGCTCTTCCCATCCCTATTATTTTGGGAAAAAAAGAAAAAGAAAAACCCTTGATGTCATTTCTTATGCAAATATTTTAGTTTACCTCTTTAAAAGTAATGGCTATTTTCCTCAACATAATCATAATACCATTATTATGACTTTAAAAATCAGAAATAAATTCTGATTATATGAATATTCTGAAATTCCAGTGTTGAAATGTTCTTAATTAACCTTGAATGTTTTCTAGTTTAAGTTTAGTGTACTTCAAATTATGAATAAGTTTCATCCTATGCATCTCAGTCTTTAGGTATGCTGACTCCCTCTTTCCTGCGCTACTCCACCCTGCCACTGTTAACCCCTCCATTACCTCTCTTCCAGTGCTGCTTTCTCCACTACCACCATGCTCTTTCACTTTCTCTCCCTCTTCCTTGCTACTTATTTGTCAAGGAAACCATATCATTTATTCTTTTCTCCATAGCCTGGATTTTTCTGCTTGCATGGTACCATTTTTAATATTTCTCTCTCCCTATAAATTGATCGTTCATAGGCTTGGTCAGACTCAGATTCAAGTTTTGGCAAGACTGTGTCATAGTTAATGGTTTGTGCTCTATCGGGAGGCAAGTGGTATCTGTCTAGTATGCCTTTCTTCTTTATTGGAATACATTTATCAAGTGAAACTTCCCTTTATCAACTACCTGATTACCCTGATTGATGTCTATAATAACTTTGAAAAAACATCATATAGTATTGCTTCAACAGCACAGACAGTAATATTGGGATGATACCGAGAAAATTAGCATGGCCTCTGTGCAAGGATAACATACAATTTCAGAAAGCATTTCATATTTTTGTATCCCAGGTAAAATAAAATGGCAGAACTATAAAACACACTCAATTCTCTATGTGTGTGTGTGTGTACACAGATGAATGGAAGTTTGCTTAATACTTTCACTAAAACAGAACTTTTGCTTATTCTGGTTTAGGAATCATGGGAATGATTTTTGGGAAATCATTTGTAGATTTTTTTAAATTAGTCATAAATTGTAATTGAGTTCCTGATGGCCAAAATCTTTCTAAGTTGATCATTTTTAGAAGACTCATATTCTTAGCCTATTTCATCCTATAGCTATTATCCAGTCAAGGAATTTTCTTCCCTTGCATGAACACAGTAATATCATTCATTTAAATAATACTGTGTCTTCAGGATGAGATTCATTTACAAAAGAACTCATTAATGATGAGCCCTCTTTTTTTTAACCAAGAGAAACATGTCATCTTTCTTTATAGATTTGCCATCATTTGGACGTGTCAGAGAATCTTTACCCGTCAAGTATCACCTGCAAAATAAGACTAATTTAGTTCAAGATGTGGAAATTTCTGTGGAGCCCAGTGATGCCTTCATGTTCTCAGGTCTCAAACAGGTATAGATCATCTTTCATGGTATTGCTTATGTAGGCACAAAAGTATGGTCAGGAAATGGAGAACTGGACATTTAATTTTTTAAAAAAATATTTATTTTTTAGTTATAGGTGGACACAGTGTCTTTGTTTTATGGGTGCTGAGGATCGAACTCAGTGCCCCACGCATGCAAGGCAAGCGCTCTAACCACTGAGCTACAACCCCAGCCCCTGGACATTTAATTTTTATAAATGAACCAATTTAGACCGACCGTGGCTCCTATTGTTTTGACAGTAGTGACTTTTTAAGCACTATTAAAGATTAAGTTTAACTTCTTACAAAGTTATGTTACCTTTTTACATCATTAAGATCAAGATCTTACTTCTTAGGAACAAAAATTCACAGATCCTTGGAATATATTATGTTAGAATTTCTGAAAAATTTAAATCTCTTACTTACTGATGAGTGTGTGTGTGTGTGTGGTGTGTGGTGTGTGTGTGTGTGTGTGTGTGTGTTAAAAAGAGAGAGAGAAAGAAACTTAAATTGAGGCCTGGAAGCATGACTATATTAAAAGCTGGCTTATCTTAACAGTGAATTTTTGTAGAAATTTTGATCTTGCATAGAATTTACTTACCTTTAGTATGTGTAGATACAATTTTGTATCTATACTTAGAAATAAATTATTTAAGTTATTTGATTTGTTTAGGCAAGTCATTGGGAAAAGTTTATTAGGTTTTAAAATGACACTTAGGCAAAATTATACTCCAGTGAAAATGCTATCCTTCGCTGTCTGAGGGAAAACACAGATACTCCTCAGGTGTCGTTTAATACTTTTTATTAATAAGGGCATAATTGGAAGGACAAACATGTTTTAACACCTAGAAGCATCTGCCCTAACTAATCAGCTTTGCTCAGCCTATTCTGGGTGCTATGTTTGTTGTCCAGTGAGAAATAGATTTATGTATGAAATATGATATGTATCCATGTACTATTTTAATTTTTGACATGTAATACTAAATATACCAGCTATATTACTTTGGAATACCTATGCATATATTATCCCTGACATATAGATGTACTCATTTCTCATTTACAAATGAATAAACTTTTCTTGATTATCCTGATCTTTCCAGGTATTTACTTATAAGTGGTTAGGAAATATGAAGATAACAATAAGTTTGTATTTTTTTCTAAAGTATTATTAAAGTTTTTCAAACACTGTTTTTTCCCCTGAAATTATTTATTTTAATACAATGCTAAAATCCCTTAAGAAAATCCGAGAAGTAGCTATTTATGTTATGTTAACATAGTATTTACAAATAGACACTTTCTAACAAATTATTCTACAACAAAATCTATATGATCCAAGACATAAAATAGTAACCTACTACTATTCTTATTCTTGAGCAGGTATTCAAACACTGTTTTTTCCCCTGAAATTATTTACTTTAATACAATGGTAAAATCCCTTAAAGAAAATCCGAGAAGTAGCTATTTATGTTATGTTAACGTAGTGTTTACAAATAGACACTTTCTAACATTATTCTATAACAAAATCTATATGATCTAAGACATAAAATAGTAACCTACTACTATTCTTATTCTTGAGCAGGTATAAGTTACCTTTAAATCTTAGTAGGAACTGAGAAGTCATGCACGTGATTTCCTATCCACCTTGTTCTAACTGCATATTAATTCATCCTATATTTGGGAATCTATCTGGAAGATAGAATGGAAGAGGGAGTAAATGTTTTACCCAGAAGGATTTAAGTGTTCAACTTTTGTAAATAATCGAAGAATAACAATGTAAATATATTGCAAGTATGTGTTCTTGATTATTTTTTTGTAACTTTTTGTGATTAGATTCGATTACGTATTCTACCTGGAACTGAACAGGAAATGTTATATAATTTCTACCCTCTAATGGCCGGATACCAGCAACTGCCATCTCTCAACATCAACTTGCTTAGATTTCCTAATTTCACAAATCAACTGCTCAGGCGTTTTATACCTACAAGTATTTTTGTAAAGGTAAGGCTTATAAATTTTCTATCTTTTATATTCACTCTTAAAAGCAGACAAAAAGACATTTTTCATGTAACTTCACTGAATCTTTTGAGACTAGCAGTGACAATTTTGACTTTTATTACATGAATTTGGCAACATTGCTATTTATTTTTGTAAAAAGTTATTATTTTTAGAGAATCGGATTTCAAAGGTTTTTGTATCATTTGATGATTTATCTTTATGGTATCCTTGAACATGCTTTTAAAGTTGTAGTTCATAACTAGTTTTAAATCAAATGATTAACTTTCTAAATATTCCTAAACTTACCTGATTCTAAGTCTTTAATATTGTATTGGAGTCTCTTCTGAAAATCATCATCTGTCAGAAACTATACCCTGGTTTTAATATTTTGATTTTTAAAAATTAACACAATTTCCAGGCTCCTGCAACAAAAGAATACTCAGGATGGTCATAGCGTGGGAGAGTGAATTGGGCAGGACAGATGTTTATTTAGCTCAGCATCCCATCTCTGATTAAGTTGTTCCCAGATACCTAAATTAGATTCCCAGATGCATCTGAGGGAATCTCTGTATCTCCATTTGTACGAATATATATGAATCTTGTGTGTCTTTTAAATTTATACCACTATTGGAATGATGAGTTACATTGCTCATTACTTCCTTTTTAGTCTCTCTTGTTCAAGTTTTATGTCTGTTTAAGTTTTGTTAATGTGTACTTTCCCTTGCTTCTGTCTTTCCACACTTACACAATGTTTTTGTATCTATAAAAAAACTGATTTTATTAATCCTTCCAATCTCCTATCCACACTATACTTTTCAATAGTAAAAGAAAAATCTCAGTTTCAGATCTCCTTGTGTTTAAACAGTAGTGGTTCAAACATTCTCTCCTGATCACATTCTGAAGACACTTTCATTGCCATTGCTCACTTTCACATCTAGTATCTTTCTAAAGGAGAAAAGTCTTATTACTAGATAGGGAAGTGTTATGGGAATGAATTGTCTCTGAAAGGCCTTTTAGTTGTTTGACTTTTTGAACTTTGCTGTTTCTAAACTCAGAAGTAGTAGTGTAATGACTGTGGAAATATGTGTCAGTACATAGACTTGATCATATTCTAGCTGTACAGAAATGATTTGTTTGAGGTGCTAGAGTCATTCATACTGATAAGTAGAGATTTTGGTTCCATCAATTAATCTGTGTTTCTTTCTCTATAGTGCCCAGTGCACCCAAACCTAATCCAAATTAATGCTAGTTCAGTCTTTTGGTTTTCTCTCATGATGAACCTCTTCTAGCTAGTGTTTAAATTCATTTTTAGAAGTTTCCAGAAAATAACATTTCTAAGTTTTAACATAACAAACATGCCCCTGTTTTCCTTCCTTCTTTCTTTCTTGTGGTACTAGATATTGAATCCATAGTCTCAAGCACTCTACAACTAACTACCTCTCCCCAGTTCCTTTGGGTTTTTGTTGTTGTTGTTGTTGTTGTTTTTACTTTGAGACAAGGTCTAGATAAATTCCTAGGCTGGCCTTGAACTTGGTTTCCTCCTGTCTCAGCCTCCTAAGTAGCTGGGATTTTAGGAGTGTACCACCACACCCACCAAACATCCCCTTTTCTAATTGCTGTGATCTCTTCTCTAAATATAAGTAATACATTCTAGTAACTTTACTGCTGTTGCAAGTGTAGACTTGAATCCTCAGAGCCAACTCCTTTATCAGTTGGGGAAACTTAAAATCTTTTTGCCATTCCACAATGTATGTGTATTTCAAAACATTTTTTACACCATAAATATCTATAATTTTTGTTAATTAAAACATATTTTTGACCTGTCACACTAGAGTCAGTGACTGAGGATTACCCTTTCTCACTTATTAAATAATCAGTAACTAAAATTTTACGTCCCACACTTTTATGTAACTTTAGAGCTGTTCTGTGCAATATAGTAGCCTCTAGCCACTGTTGAAATTTAAATAAAATTAGTTGAAAGTAAGTTAAATTTTAAAATGATTTGGTTGCATTAGCCACACTTCAGTGTTCAATAGCTAAATGTGATTAGTGACTACCTTATTGGCTAGTGGTCTTTAGAGCAAGATGGGATCATTATCTTTCTTCCTTTAAAAAATTCAGTTTCTGATTGCAAAATATTCTCATCTTTAGTCCCATAGCTACATTTGGCAAGGATTTAACCAGGTGAAGTAGTATTTTGTCTTTAAAACTGAGCATCCTTCATCAAGACCAAAAAATTAAGTGAAGAATAAGACTTAAGGACCTATTCTTTTACTCGTTCCATTCCTGCCTTGAGTGTTGAAGACCTATACTTACATGTACACGTGTATGTACACACACAGACATGTACGTACATGTACACACAAAGAAGTATACACATACGTTTACTGCCTCAGGGAATCTCTCGGTAATCATTCTGTTTGTGAAGTTGTGATATTATTTTCTTTCATTTTTTGATCACTGTCTCTCAGAGTTTCTCCTATAAAGTCTACTACTTATAAATGATAAAATTATTCACAAGACTTATTTTAGGTACTAGATTTTACAACTTCAGTTATATTGATCCTAGCATCATGAAACAAAACAAAAAGTTATGATATCTTTTATTAATTCTTAGTCTTGACTTTTCTGGTGTAATGTTTTAAAATTTTGTTCAATCAGCAGCCTTAGAGAAAAGGAAATTTTTGGTTTTAATCTGCGTCTTCTGTCTTTGTATTTTATATTGTTAGGTTACTCTAGAGTTCATTGCAAATTGCTTTTTTTTCTCAAAGAGGAGATTTGAAGATCTTGAATCCCCAAAAGAAATTTGTCTATCATCTTAGATTCTTGGCTGACTTTTAAAGCTTGAGACATAGGAGGGCCCTGAGCAAGAGAGAAAATAAAACTTTATCAATTAGACCAGGAATGGTAACTAGGTTCTGTTTCATGGAGCTGTTAGATCACAAGGCTGAAAGAGAAGGACTGACTGAAGTAAACCCAGCAGGTCAAAATACTTGGTCAGCTGGTGATGTTGCCATTGGTGACAGAGGGGCAGCACCTGGCTATGCAGTTGCCACCTTAGGCTCAAGTGAAGAAAGATGTGGGGATAAAAGAAGAGCAACAATTTTTACTTATGCACATTTATTCTGTCTTTGAAAAACGGTTCTTAGAATTTCAAAATCCTTTTAATCGTTAGTTTCTGTTGTCATTATTACTTTGTAATTCCGTTTTGTGTATCCCACTTTAAAGCCACAGGGTCGACTCATGGATGATACTTCTATTGCTGCTGCGTGATGCTCAAGGCCAGCCCTTGGCTGTTCTTACACAGAGGAGTCAGGCAGAGTGTTTCATTGTAACCTGTAGCTTTGATCAGTTAATCTGTTCTATTTTTTAACGGATGGTATACCAACTATTCAGAGGAACTCATGCTCAAAATATTAGGAAAATCATCCTTTTATAGTTTCACTAATAAATGTTTGAAATCTGTCAGTGTGATATGAAAGGATGTCAGACCCTTGATATGGTTGAAAATCATTTTATGAATGGTGAGTTTTTCCAAAATAAGTGATTTTCCTGGACAGTATCAGAGGAAAATTAAGCATCTCAAATATGACCATCCCCAGAGAGAAAAATGCACCAATATCTGCATCAGTAAAAGGTCTCAATCTCTTATGAGTCTCAGGGTTGGCCACATTGGAGATCGTCCCTCTTCATAATTCCAAGGTGTGTGCAGAACATACACACAATGGCACACACAGTTATAGAAAAGCTCCAGAAAGTTTTAATCAAAGCAATTTAAAAACATCAAAATATTTTCACTTGCCATGAAAAAGTGTCAGATAGGTTCAGCCTGCAACCAAAATGTGGATCACTTACAAAGCTGGTTCATATTTCTGAAGGACCTGAACTGCCAAGGATATGATAAAAAAATAATTTCCTAACCCGAAAGTTTTTGAGAATGATGCAAAGTTTGAATAAGAGGTCTCAATTATGTTATGCAGTTCCAAAACTCTAGACAATTGTTGTAAATAAAAATCATAGGGAAAAAATTTCTTTGTTAAAATATCTCAATAATTTAGAACTGATTTCTTGCAAAATGTTGCTATTTAAAAAGTGGAAGCATTGTAAAAAGAAAATAGTGATGTAAATAAATATCTTCTCTTTCAAATATATTTGTATGTATCTTTTATTTTGAATTTGTTTCACTTGACTGTTCGTGAGGTATAATGGAGAACATAGGACTGGGAAATGGTATCTGTAGCCTAGAACTGGCTCTGCTAACCTTCACTGCGACTTGGACAGTGGGATAGGCTTTGTTGTGAGGGTACATATAGAAGCCAGGAGAGGTACTCCTGGAGTCCACTGGAATGAAATCCACCTTTGTTCTTGCTGGCAGGTGACTCTGTTCATGTTACTCAGCCTCTATCTCAGTTTTCTCATGTATAGGATGTAAATGATAATAGACCTGTCTCAGACTTGGTATAAGGATGCTATAGATTACTATATATGGGAAGAGTTGGGACATTCACCCAAAGCACACACTCCTCAGCCAGTGTCATTTATATCAATTCTTTTGATGGAAAGTGAAGAGGATATCCATGCATCACCTGGAGAGGTCCACATTATCAGAATTTGTTAAGCATTTTACATAATGAAGTACATATATAGTATACACATGTATGTATAGAAGTGTGTGTGTATGTAAATATATAAAACTGTAAACAAAAGTTTCATGAATAAATACTTCCATCTTTATCTTTTATATTTTATATATTATTGTGTTTTGTTTAAAAATAATTTTTATTATAACTTGCTAAATTGATTTCATAACCTACTAATGGGATATAACCTGCAGTTTGAAAAATCCCAGACAAAGATTTTTAAGGTCCGTTTGAATGCTCATGTGGTTTGGTATATACATAATGTCTCATGTTAACATCACATTGTCAAACATAAAGTATTGAATTTATACCCTTGAGTCACTGATGTATATTTTTAAATTAACATTGATGTCAGTATGACTTGTTTAACTATGTCTGCTACTATAAATATCCCAAATAAACAAATGCATTTTTTATACCTTTATTTTATTTATTTTTATGTGGTGCTCTAAGGATCGAACCCAGGGCCTCGAATGTGCTAGATGAGTGCTTTACCGCTGAGCCACAACCCCAGCCCTCTAATGTTTTTTTCTTGATTTGAGAGTTGGTGTGGTGATAAGAGTAATAATTCTACTGTGAATATATTTTATTTACCTGTTTTGAATCTGAAAATTTTTAATTCAGGAATATATGAAATCATCATCTGCCTTGAATTTAAAAAGCCAGAACTGATGGACTGGGGATATGGCTCAGTGGTAGAGCTCTTACCTGCTATGCTTGAAGCTTTTGATTTGATCATCAGCACTGCAGAAGATAAATAAATAAGAGTAAAAAATAAATTTTAAAAAGAACTTACCATTAAAAAAAAACAAAAAACATTAGAACTGTCACAGCTGTGCAGGAGCTGTTGTTCACTGTGGTATGCATCAAGAAGGATCTCAGATTTTCTACTTCCTTCAGCTACAATCATCTGTCTGTCCCTTGTGAGAATATCTACTTGCTATCATTCTACTATGTTACTGTTTGGGTCTCAGCATTACTCTCTACCAACATATATACCATTCAGTGATGCATGTTTGTTGGTTTGGGTTTTGAGTTTCTTTCTTTCCTTTCTTTTTTTCTTTTGTTCTTTTTTTTTTTTTTTTTTTTTTTTTTTTTTTT
>NW_026000211.1:12626009-12666087 GCF_001458135.2 Marmota marmota marmota | reverse complement strand
TTTTTTTTTTTTTTTTTTTTTTTTTTTTTTTTTTTTTTTTTTTTTTTGGTATTGAGAATTGAGGTGCTTTACCACTGAGCCATATCCCAGCTCTTTTTTGAGACAGGGAGGGTCTCATTAAGTTGCTTAGGGCTTTGCTAAGTTTCTGAGGCTGGTCTGGAACTTGTAGTCTTTCTGCCTCGGCTTCTGGAGTCACTGAGATTACAGGCATGTGTCATTGGGCCTTGCTAGATGTACAGATTTTTAAATAAGGTATGATTGCAGCAGAAAGTATATATAGAAGTTTGACTCCTGTATAGAAGGAGGCCTCAGCCTCCCAAGTCACTGAGTTGTATATTTAATGGTAGGATGAATAAATAGTAGTCATTATAATTTTCAAGAATTACAGTTACATCCTTGAATTCTAGGAATTAAGGGGTTTTAAGGAGAATGACTATTTCATTAAGGAGAAAGGACTTTTCATCTTTAACATCACTTTTAGGAAAAATTATTTTTATTTTAAATCAGTTACTTCTTTCATGGCCCATGTTTTCTCCACTCAGATTATAAAATCTTCCAGTTGATACTCTAATGATAGTGTTAACTGTAATTTCCACATTGGCATTGCCATGGGAGGAGAAGGGAGTGTTTTTAAGGTAAAAGCAGCAAATGGAAAAGCTAAGCTCTCAGTTTTAAAGGGGAAGCCCATTGTGTTCCAGCAAAGACTGTTTTGGAGCTCCCCCTGGGCCTCAATCCAGAAAAGGCACCCAAAGTGTTCTGACTCCTGGTTTATGAATTACTTAGCAATGAGTTGTATATTTAATGGTAGAATAAATAGTAGTCATTGTAATTTTTAAGAATTATGGTCATAGGCACCATTAGTGACTAAAAATTGTCTAATTAATATATGATACCAAATAGAAATGTACATTTTGTCTTGTCCCCCAATTCACACCACATGAATTCAATCTGCAGAGCTAAATCCTCTCCAACTGAAGCATTATAAATGACTGCTAAGTAAAAAACATTGACCCTATGCATTAAGATAGATAAGAAAACAAATTCATACTTTATTTTTCAAATACTCTGAAATAACTTTTTTTTAACTTATACATAAGTAGATTCAAGCATTCGTTTGAAACATTTCTGAAGAGAGATACTCATATTACCATTTGGTAAGTTCCATAGCCATCTTGTCCTTGCTATTAGAAAACTGCCATTATCAGACACATCTACTAAAGAGCTCCATGACATTCACTAAATGAGTACAAAATCCCACATTTTAGTAAAAAAGAAAAGAAACACATAGTTTACTTATATTTAGTTTCCTCCCAAGGAATTTTGTGAGAAACTTTCCCTTCCACTCAATTTACTTATGTCTGAGAATAAAAGCAAGTGATCACAAGGCCTTATTGTTTCTGCTTTCTGAAGCATGTTACACCAGAGGGGGAAGTAGAACCGAAGTCAAAACTGCCAAGAAAGCGTGCATTTCAGGGTATATGTACCATGCAAATTATACCCCAAGCAATTTTTTAAATTCTCTTTTCTCCCCAGTCATAGAAAGAATGCAAAACTCAAAGCATCTTTGAAGTTGCTCTTTCATTTAGAGAACACACCCTTCCTTACCACAAGGTATCAGCATGCATGGAGAATGGAAATTTTTGTTAGGTTGGTCAGGATTTCTAAACTATATATCTTTCCTAAATGATAATTGCTAACATTTATTGATTAGTACAATGTGCCATACAAGTATGCTTTTATCCTGCTTGGAAAAGTCCAACATGATGGAGGTATTCTATTATGCCAATTTTAAAGATACAGAAACTGAGGCACAAAGAGCTGAAGTAACTTGCCTGGTGTTCTGGCTATTGCTACAAAACACATATTCCAGTGCTTAATGGCTTTAAAAAAAAAAATGGTTTCAGTTGGCCAGGCATTGGGGAAGGACTCAACTGAGCTGTTCAGGCTTGGAGTCACTCATGGAATTGTAGTCAGACAATAGCTGGAGTTAGAATAGTGGGTATAGTGAGAAACCAGCACGAGCTGGAGCAGCTTGGGGCTGTTCAGGCATCTCTTTGAGTCTTAGGGTCTTTTTCCACATGATGGTTGGACTTCCTCACAGGATGGCAGTCTCAGGGTAGTAGAAATGCTATGTGGCAGTGAGAATAGAATCAGCAAGAAAAAAAGGTGTATTGCCTTTTTGACCTTGCACACTTTTGCATAATGTCGTTTCCTCTGTGGGGTCACAAGTCCACCAGAAGGGACATAAACTATGAACTCCCTCATCCTAGAGGTGTGGGACAGGAGATTTTATTGTATCCTTCTAGAAGAGACAACCTGCCATACCCAATGACATAGCAAGGGATTCAAGAGTTGGGCCTCTAACGAAGGCGTGCTGCCTGCACAGCTGGTGTTCCTAGCCACCATTCTACACACCACCAGTCTAATGTTGCCAGTGCTCAATAAATAAATGAGTCTTTGGCTAAATATGTATGATGCCTACATATACATATGCACATATGCACATGATTTGGTTTTAAGTCTATGGCAGTGAATCTATTGCTCTTCGTTATCCATTGATTCCAAGTGTTCATCATGGTCTTACTTTGGGCCAGTTGTGCTAGTTGTTCAAGCCATAAAGGGATCCCTATTCTGAAGACCAGAGTGCAGTAGAAAACCCAGAAACCAAATTCCAACACAATGTAATAAATGTAGTAGAAGTAGGTGCAAGACTGGTGAAATGATGGAATATCTGGGATTTCTTTAAAATACCCCAGAAAACAAAACCAAAAACTAGGTGGGGGTGGGAGTCGGGGAATGGATGAAATAAGATTTGGGAAATGTTGATTATTGTTAAATATGGGTGAAGCATACCTGGGGGCTTATTTCACTCTTCACTCTCCTTTTAGATATATTTGAACATTTCTGTTGCAAAAATAATAAGAGATAATACAAAGTAGAAAGGAAGCCCTGGGGAGGTGAGTCACTTCATAGAGTATGAGTGAGGAAGGAACAGGGAGGTAGCACTTCTCTGAGGAGTGACAAAGGCAAGTTTTTATGTTCATAATAAAATTATTCTTTGTTGTATGCATTTCCATTATCCATGAACAGGTAATATTATGTGAGCTGAATTGTGGAGAACATATAAAAGTTTGTAAAATAAACAAAGCAAGAAGAACTTTCCAGGTGATGATGAAGGAGAATGCTGGCATCCGCCCCTGCCTGCACCATGACATGCCAACTGCCTCCAACATAGACAGACTTGTCCACCAGTGAGCAAAGCTAGTGTTGTTTTCCTACCCCAGAGACTCACATTCCCTGATAAGAGAATGTGAGTGGGTGGGACGGAGCTCACTTAAAGCCAGGAGTCCTTGCTGCTGTCACCACTGCTGCTCCTGGAGAGCAGGACTTTTTCTCCTCGAATTCCAGGATTTGGGGTTGAAGTTCATCTTTTTTGGTAATGCTCATTTGATTGAAGAATTGTACTTGGGTGTCATTCAACAACTATTATCTCAACAAAGGACAGAATCCACATGCCAATCTAACAGGAAAAAAATGAGCCCTTTGTTCAAGATGATATCTTGAATTATTTAAGAACAGGCTGGGAAGAGCCCCACAAAAGCTTTCTGTGACTGACAGTGTTTTATCAGAGGTGTTCAAGACAACTAATTGGCTAAGACTACATTTACAATAGTTTTTCTCCTGTTCTGACCGGCATCTTTCATTTCATCTTATGTTTTTATTGTGAAAATTTCTAAACAGACATGAAAGTCGACCACTGTAACACAAACTGCCATCTTGTACTCAGTTTCAAACATTAATACTTTGCCATCTATCATCCATCTCAAATCATTTCACCCACAAAAAGACTTTTAAAAACCACAATGCATTATTACATCTAATAAGTTCAACAATAATTCCTTGAAACTGTCTACAATACACTATATACAATTTTCCCTGGTTGACTAGGCAAACTTTTTTTTTAATTTTTGTAGTTGTAGATGAACATAATGCCTTTATTTTATTTGTTTATTTTTATATGGTGCTGAGATCGAACCCAATGCCTCATACATGTGAGGCAAGTGCTCTGCCACTGAGCTACAACCCCAGCCCTAGGCAAACTTTTTATAGCTGGTTTGTTTGACTCCAAATCTAAATAAGGTCTACTATTATATTTAGTTATGTCTCAAGTCTTAAGTTTTATTTGATATAGAACATTCCTCCCCCGCCCCCGCCCCTGCAACCTTCTATCCCTTGTCAATGACTTTTGTTGTTGTTGTTACTGGGAATTGAACACAAAGGTGCTTTATCACTGAGCAACATCCCCTGTCCTTTTTTTTTTTCTTTCTTTTTAAGACAAGGTCTCATTAAATTGCTGAGGGTCTCGCAAGTTGCTGTGGTTGGCCTCAAACTTGCAATCCTCCTGCCTCAGCCTCCTGAGTTTCTGAGATTGTAGGAGTGTTCCACTGTGCCAGAGACATCATTGACTTGTGGAAGAAATGGGGTCAGTTGTCTTGTAAAATATCCCACATTTGTATTTGGCTAATTATTTCTCCACAGTGTTTGTATAACTCATGCCTCTATCTCCTGTACAATGGACTGGGAGTTAGAGTTAAAAACATGCTTAAATTCAAGTTCTCCCTTCCCTCCTCCCTCTTCTCCCTCTGCAATCTCTCTGGTAATCTCACTTATAGTGTTGCTAAGATTGACCCACGGGTTTACAGGATGACAACCTAATCTCTTTATTATGAGGTTTAGCTAAACATCCATCAGTGGCAATTACCTGAATCGGTTATTTAAACAGTTGCAAAATGTCATTTTAAAGTGCTGTTATCCGTTTATTGACTGGAATTCTGTATGGAAACATTTTTCCACATCCATTAGGTGTATTTAATCATATTAAAATAAGAGAATTTTCATAACTTAATTCTTTATCATTTCAGAGTAAAAAGTTGGTGCCCTTGTGATTTCTAAAGTTATTCTAGAGATTTAGTTTTTGCGTTATGCGTCCTCCTCTTCTCCTCCCCCACTCTTAAGAAATAATAACGTCAATGAAGGACTGGTGGACAGGACTCAGGTTGGTGTGAGGGCTTTCTGGTGCTCTTGCTGGTGGCCATGTCTTCTAAAAAGGACAACCAAGGCCCTCGCCCTTGGAAACACTAAGTTTACAAGAAACCTTGAGCTGTAAGGATAAAATCAATAAGACAACATCTACAAACACAAACCTTTATAACCATAAATAAAGTCAATATTAATTCAGGGCTGTTCCCCAGTGATCACCTCGAGGAATCAGTGCGAGAACCTGACATGGAAAAAAGGTGGTATGTAACACATGGATTTTATGTTAATTCTTTGAAAATGCGTAATCACAGAATGATGGTTCTTTTGCCACACCCAGCACTCGCAGTATACAGAAGACTACTTGCCATATTTTATTTTGGGGTTAATTGTTCCTCTCCATCAGTTAGTGGAGTGTTTACTGTTGCTCCAGTCCACTCTGCCCAAGGCCCTGGGTAAGCAGGACCTTTTCAAGTGTCCCTCCCTTTCACTCATAGAAAATTAAACTAGCGTGGCCTTTTTGGAGAGGTTGTCACATCCAGCTCCCCTACCCAGGACTACGTGAGGTGACTGGTTCCAAGTTCTGCAGTGCATAATGAAATTTCCAAAGTGGTCAGACAGGCCGGGTGACTTCAGGACAATGCGCTTTTATGTTTTAAAATAGGAACCCAGCTGCGAGAAAGGAAAAGGTTTTCTTGTACTTGGCTAAAACAACAAAAAAATCCTGCAGAAACTCGTGCAGATTGAGTGGGTCCCCTGTTGTGCGCCACCCCCTGGGGCTCACTTTCTCTCCAGTCTCCTATCAGCTCTGCAGGGACTGTGGGCCCAGGATGCTGGGCCTGGGTGGCACATCCTGGTGCTAGCAGGGGCAGCTAGGAGGTAGTAGGGGACCTCCCACCCCTCTGGCTTGCTGGGCTTCAGGGGAAGGCCAGGGACGACAGGGACATTGCTGACCTCACTTTCCTGGAAGGAGACACACAAGTCACATTTCCCAAGCAGAGTGTCTTGTAAGCTTTTGCAGAGCTGCTGTTGTAAGCTTTTGCCGAGGTTGTTAGAGTTTGCATCTGAAAGGTGCCTCACAGGCCAGTGTGGTAAAGGATTAGTCTCTAGCCTGCTTGGGCTTGGGGGAAGTGGACCTCCTGGGAGGAAGTTAAGTCATAGGAGAGTGTCCTTGAAAGCGATAGTAGGACTCTGACCCTTTCCTGTGTCTCTCCTTGCTTCCTGGCTGCCAGGAAGTGATGGGGAACAGCTCTTCCGCCATGCCACCCTGATGCACTGTGCTGCCCTAGGCCCAAAGGCATCAGGGCCAAGTGACCACAGACTGGAACCATGAGCCCAAATAAACCTTTCTTGTTCATAATTTGATTATCTCTCTCTCTCTTTTTTTTTTTTTTGGTCACAGTGATGAAGTGGTATTACATTTACCATTTATTTCCATAAGGAAACATAGTCCAGAAAGAGAAAGGATGTCACACACAACCAGAGTGACATTTACTCAGTTTCCCTGCGCTAGGGCAGTGAGTCAGATCAGAAATTGGGTATGAGAAATTTAAGAAATAAGACACAAAAATAAGTGAAACATCAGGATCCAACAGGGACCAGCTCTGATGAGTTCTTACTCCCCCAAATGGAGTCTAAGGGCTTTATTTAAGTGGGTGGGAAACCCAATACCCAATGGGATTTCCTATAAAGAACTTCCTGAGGAAACAGGAAGAAAATGGCAGAAACAACTCGGCTGGAGTTTAGCAGGTTAGGCCACCACCTCTACCTATGGGACGTTAGAACCTAGGGCTGTGAGCTAAGGCAGGTGTCAGCATCATCTGGGTTTTCTCAAACCAGGGACTTTCACCCAGGAGTTCCCAGAAAAGCAATCTCCCTGCCTTGTGATAGCTCACATAAACTCATAATTAATGGTTTCCAACAAAAAGACTGTTCAGAGCCTCCCTGACACTCAAAAGTGTTTGGGGTCTCAACCCACTTTCCTCTCTAACACCTCTCCTCTCTGCCCTTCCACCTCTCACCCACTTCCTCTTATGCTGGTGCTTAATTGAAGTGGAGTTCAATTAGGCAAAGCAGAGTTTCCCACCCAGCATCAACTAAAACCACTGATCAGTCCTGTAAAACACCCAGAAGCTTCCAAGTACCTTTACAACAAAGTTTTGAGGTTTTTGAGAGCAGATGCCAAGGCACAAATGATCCCAAGGGTGCCCTTTATTCTCACTGCCAGCTCCCTGTGAATTTGAGATTTACTATGAGGTGTGAGTGATGTGCCATAAAGATACCAGTGATTTCTGTCAAGACGTGAACATGAACAGTTTTATCAGACAACTCAGCAGATAAACCCGCGTTATTGTGTAATTCATACCCCGCAGGCTAACGAACCCTATTTCCCTTACAACAGTCCTTTTGTCTTTCCCCAAGTTGTGTTTCTGTGTCTTGCAGAGCAGGAAAAGATTCCAACTGCCATCTTTTCTTCTGAAAACAGAAGAAAATGGTGACTTGGAGGCTCTTCAAATAAAGTTTGATGCAGGTAACACTTTGCTTTTTGGAAACTTCCTCAAAAATTCATATGGCATTTTCATTGATAACAACAACAACAACAACAACAACAAAAAAAAAAAAAAACCCACAGGGAATTGAGTCATGTGCCCAAAGCCTAAAGCCAGGACAGTTGTAGAAGCTGGGCAATGGTCCTGAAAGTCAAGACATACTCTGCTGCCTCTTCTGTCATTCTTTCTTTTGTTTGTATCTCTAGAGCTCCAGTTTGTGAGGAAACTATTTCCTGTATTTGGAGTCCTGATCCCTCTATTTTAAAAAAATTTTTCATTATACATGACAGTAGAATGTATTTTGGCAGAATATACATATATAAAGTGTAACTTATTCTATTAGGTTCCCATTCTTGTGGTCGTATATGACGTGGAGTTACCCTGGTCATGGATACAAATACAAGGCTAGGAACAGATGACCTGATCCCCTCTGTTGATAGGAGGAGCACCCAAAGTGTGGATAGGACTGTGTGTTGTACGCTGTACACACCAAATCTTTGTGCTGGTGGTCATACTGAAGAAAACCTGGATGGACAGAGGCAGGCACCAGTGAGTCTGAGCTCCCCCCGTGTGCACCCCATCCTTGCTGACTGGATGTCATTTCTGTGTCTCAGTGAAATCTACCTACAAGATTTTGCTCATATTTTCTCTGTAGCAAACAATAGGAAGAATTCTATTTTCTCATTGAAAACAAGACCCAAAGTACAGTCAGTCACCAGAACATAGCACTTTGGGTGACTCACTCCCCATCATTCACTCCTTCAAAGCCCCTGAGGCTCCATCAGTGGCAGCACCAGGTGCGGGCCCACTGTGGCAGCCCTGTGTGGGCATGTGCTCTGTCCATGACTCCTCATAAACCCATATATTCAGAGAGGATGTTCCCACCTCTGCTGGTGAGGGAGGCATGCTGAGCTTCATGATACCAGCAACTTCATGAAGGGCTCCACCTGCTCACACGGCCACTGGGCCATGGTGGTACTCTGGGCTTTCCCAATAGAGTAAGCACCATCAGACAGCACCTGGTCCCCCGCCTGCCTCTCACCTCATTCTTGACACTTCTCTGTTGCAGCAGAGGCAGGGGACTCCTAGGAACTTCTTGGCATCTATGCTTGCTCACTGCCAGGCCCTGGGGTGTGGTGGTGGGTGTGGGAGCTTCTGGTAGTGTCTTGGGATCTGGTTTCCCAGTGGCTGTCTGGAGATATCCCACCCAGGAAGGAGATGAGGAGCTGATGTTTATGGGGCAAGCTTTAGTCAAGAGCAGATAGGAGTCAAAGGATAAATTTGTTCTTTCTCCCTCATGTGAACTCTTGAAGGAGACATGGTTTATTCAGCCTCTCTGAAGTGACCAGCTTGTGACGAGCTCCGTAATGCTCTTAAGATTTGATCTTCTTCCTCGCCTAAGATCTATTTATTCCAGAGTATCTTGAATTCTTTTTTCAATGTAAAAATCGATTTGTAACTTTTGGTGGAGGGCGGGGCGGGTACCAGAGATTGAACTCAGGGACACTCAACCACTGAGCCACATCCCCAACCCTATTTTGTATTTTATTTAGAGACAGGGTCTCACTGACTTGCTTATTAGCACCTCGCTTTTGCTGAGCTGGCTTTGAACTCTCCATCCACCTACTTCAGCCTCCTGAGCCACTGGGATTACAGGCATGTGCCTCTATGCCCGGTAGTTTGTAACATTTTTGACCTAGATCACTTATTTTCTTATTTTTCTATATTATTGATGAAAGCAATTTATATTCAGAGTAGAAAAATTTGAAAAAATTAAGAAAAATATAGAGTAAAATGAAAATAATTTATAATATTATTACCAAATGAATAATAATATTATTACCTTAAACATTTTAGAGAATTTCCTCCCAGCTTTTATTCTTTTTTTGTTTTTTTTTTTTTATTTTTTTGTAGTTGTAGTTGGACACAAGACTTTTATTTTATTTATTTATTTATTTTTATGTGGTGCTGAGGATCAAACCCAGGGCCTTGCATGTGTGATGCAAGCGCTATACTGCTGAGCCATAACCCCAGCCCCCCAGTTTTTATTTTTTTCATCAAGAATTTGAGTGTGTGTGTGTGTGTGTGCGCGTGCACGCCCATGTCTGTATTGCTGGAGGTTGAACCCAGAGCCTTCTGCATGTTAGGCAAATATTCTCCTACTGATCTACATCCCCATCCCAAAGTGTTTATTTTCTAAGTAATCTTTTCACAAAATAGCCAGATTTGTTATTTTCAAACCATCCCTCACATCTGACAGAAGATCCATTTGCAGATTTTTAACGCAGTCAACTTAAATTGGAATAATGCAAACCCATATGGTGAGATCTCTACGTGTATTCTGAGAAGATAATGGAAATTTCCAACATGCCTAACATGCTTTAAAAATGCTTTGGTCATTGTTAGCTTTTCTGAATGCACATGGAACTACTGTTCCTCTTTTTCCCCTTCAAATATCCTGCAATCATACACATGGGAAGGAAGAAAGAATTTACCCTCTAACTCCTATTTGGCACTAATAATCGTCTCTCACAATGATGTTCTGAGAACAATAAGGCATGGGAGGAAAGCTGATGATGTATTACTATAAATAAGAACTAAAGTAGGAATTGTCATGAGGTTTCGTTGAGAGATCCTAGGCAGCTAAAGTGATTATTGCTAAAATAAAGAATATTCATGTTGGTTGGGGAGGCTGTGATGTAGTTATTAATACCACTGACTTTGTGATTAACCAATCCTGGCTTTTCCTCCCTGTAAATTGTTTTATCTTCGGGTATTACCTAAACTTCATGAATTGTAGTCTTCTTATCTGAATCATAACAATGATAATAGCATCTTGAAGAGTTGTTCAATGACTTATTCAATACATGTCCTCTCAATGTCAACTGTCCAACAACTATTTGCTTAGTAGATGGTAGCCTTTGGATACAGTAGTGAATAATACAAAGTCTCAGCTCTCCTGGAGCTCAGAGCAAGAGCTCCATAAAGCATAACTTTGCATCATTACCACCATCACTACCACCATTGTCTTTGTCACCATCAGGGACATTTCTCCTGTATTAAATATTGATTTAAGAAAATTGATTATCCCAGAGCAGTACATTTTTTAAAAATTACATTTTAAGATAATTATAGATTCATATGCATTTGTACAATTGTGGAATTAATACAGAGGGATCTTTTGTACATTTTACCCACTTTTCCCCAGTGGTAACATCTTAGAAAGCTGCAGTACAAGACTGCAACAGGATATTGACATTGATACAATCCACTAGACTTACTCAGATTTCCGTGTGTGTGTGTGTGTGTGTGTGTGTGTGTTTAGGTAATTTTATCACATGTGTAGGATCAGGTGTCCACCACAATCAAGATACAAGATAGATTCATCTTTACCAGAATTCTTCATGTTGCCCTTTTATTATACCTACCTCCCAAACTCCCAGAGTATCTAACATCTGGAACAGCTCATCAGTTTTCCATTTCTATAGATTTGTCATTTCAAGGATATTTAAAAAAAAAATTTAGTTGTAGTTGGACACTATATATTTGTTTTATTTACTTATTTTTATGTGGTTCTGAGGATCGAACCCAGTGCCTCACTCATGCAAGGCAAGCGCTCTACCACTGAGCCACAACCTCAGCCCCTCAAGGATATTATATAAATAGATTAATACAATTTGCAAGTTTTGGGAATTGGCATTTTCCATGCTGTATAATTCCCCAAAGATTCATCCAAGCTGTAGTATCAATAGTCTGTCCCTTTGTATTTCAGGGTCCTGTCACAGGATGATGTGCCACTCAACATTCACCTACTGAAGGGGTGCGTGGTGGATGCCTACAGTTTGTTAAACCACTCACCCATCTCTATGGTTTCCAGTTTATGAATATTACAAATCGAACACCCTATACAGATTTTTGTGTGGACATAGTTTTCATTTCTCTGAAATAAATCCCCAACGGTACAATTACTAGATCAACTGGTAATTACATGTTTAACTTTACTTTTTTTTTTAAACTGCCAAGCTATATTCCAAGGTGACTGAACTATTTTATACTCCCACCAGCAATGTTTAAGTGATTTAGTTTCTCTGCATCCTCACTAGCCCTTGGTATTGCCATGTTTTTTTATTTTAGCGATTCTGATAGATGTGTACTGGCACTTGCAGGTTTTAGTTTGTATTACCCTGGTAGTTAATGGTGTCAAACAAACGGCTTTTCAAGTCTTTTTTTTTTTTCCCCATCTATATGTTCTCTTCATTGAAATAAATGTTCATGATTTTTGCCCATTTTCTAATGAGAATAGTTTAACTGTTGAGTTCTGAAACTTTATCTATTTTGGACACCAGTTCTTTATTGGACAGGTGGACATGGTGGCACTTTCAGCAGGTGCATGGACAAAAAATGATGGGATGTCCATCATGAAAGAGAACCCAGCAATACAAAGGAATTAACTGTTGATACACACAACAACTTCAATCCATCTCTGGGAAGTTGCACCACATGGTAAGGGATATTGGACAATCTGTAAACTGTCTCTTCATCCTCTTAACAGTCTTAGCAAAACAAAATATTTTAATTTTGATGAGGCTCAATTTATTAATTTTCCTTTTATGGATTGTGTTTTGTCAAGCTCAAGAATTCTTGGTCTAGACACAGAACCTAAAGATTTCTCCTATGTTTTTTCTAAAAGTTTTATGAATTTCTGATTTTACTTTATATCCATGTATAATTTTATGTGAAATTCCAAAGTAACTTGCAAAAATACTTTTTACATATGTTTTAAAATCATTTCAGATGTAGTTGAAAGATTACAAGGTTTTTACTGTTAGAAATTTAAATTTATCTTTCTTTTCTTTGATGGTAAAAATGTTCATTCCTAATGACATCAACACAATTATTTGCTTATCCTACAAATTATCTAGAATAATTTCAAAATAAAAATGCCAATATCACTGAAACACTTTTAACTGCATTTTCAGATTTCTTTGAGACACTTTGTGTTTTGAGATCTTACAACTCTCAGGATATACAGTAAAAATTATGTTTCACTTTATAATTTTAATTAATTCCTTTATTAATTCACTTAATTTGCCTTATCATTCACTTAATAGTTTTACTTACATAATTCCTTTATCTACACGCCACTAGTTTACTCCGTAACTATATTTCAGTTTGTTGCCATTTTTAGTTTTGCTTTTGTTTATTTAACTAAAAAACAAATGCCAAATGTCTTCTTTGATATAAGGAGAGTAACTAAGAACAGAGTAGGGTCGAAGAGCATGAGAAGAAGATTAACATTAAACAGGGATGAGAGGTGGGAGGGAAAGGGAGAGAGAAGGGAAATTGCATGGAAATGGAAGGAGACCCTCAGAGTTATACAAAAGTACATACAAGAGGAAGTGAGGGGAAAGGGAAAAATAATACAAGGGGGACAAATGAATGTCAGTAGAGGGGGCAGAGAGAGAAGAGGGGAGGGGAGGGGAGGGGAGGGGGGATAGTAGAGGATAGGAAAGGCAGCAGAACACAACAGACACTAGTATGGCAATATGTAAATCAATGGATGTGTAACTGATGTGATTCTGCAATCTGTATATGGGGTAAAAATGGGAGCTCATAACCCACTTGAATCGAAGTGTGAAATATGATATATCAAGAACTATGTAATGTTTTGAACAGCCAACAATAAAAAATTAAAAAAAAAAAGTTTATTTAATATTGGGGCTGGGGCCCCACATATGGGAGATAAGCGCTCTGCCACTGAGTTACATCCCCAACCCTTTGTTTATTTTTAATTTTATTTTCTTTTTAACTATGTAAATCATTGAATGTTTCCAAAGTCTAAATTATACTACATGGAAAATTCTACTGAAATCTTGCTTCCATTTCAGTTGTCTATGGTGTTTAAACTTCACCTTTATAATAACTGTTTTTATTAGCTTTTTATTATTGCCTCCTTTGTTTTTGTTTTGCAAATTTAAACAACTAATTGTATTTATTTCTTCTTTCTTATACAAAAAGTCCCAACTCTGTCGTACTGCTCTATGATATATGATGTCATTTTTTTTACAATACAAATTTTTTTATTCTTGGTATGTCTTAATATTTTGGAACGTTAGAAATTTTGTACTAATTGTTATTATTGTGTTAATATCTTTGTATAAGACATTTAGACCCCTCTTTTTCATGTATATATGCTTGTCCCCAACTATAAATAATGATAAAACTGACCAATAATCACTCCTTTTCTTTTTTCTCTCTTACTCAGCATCCAAATTAAAGTGGAGTCTTTTACACAAAGTTGATATCTGTGGGTTGCTGAACTTGTTTATTTTCTAAATACTTTGTTCATTCAACACCATTTTTTATTAGTAGCATTTTATCTATATTGTCAGAGTGTATAATGATAATATCTTCTTTTGTTTTTATTCCCATTACTTTACCTTAGTTCTATATAAAACACTTAAAGCTTATCAAGGATCTTGGGATGAAGTGTCTTATGATTATTTTGAAGGGTTGTCTGGAGCTCATTTATACAGATTCCTTAGAAAGTCATGTAGGTTAATATTATCTGGGATTTTGCGTGTTTATATCCTTTATTCTGCATGTTTATAACCTTTATTCAACCTTTGCATGACCTTTATTCTTGGTTGTCAGTTTGGCTGGATATACTCTCCTTGACTCATATATTCTGTTGAGTATTATAAATATAATGTCTTGTTATGAAATGATGTGTTGCTTTAACAAGTCTGATGCAAATCTGTTCTTTTCTCAATTTCAGTTGAAAATTTTGGGGACGGGGTCTGTATACCCACATGATTTTTTTTTTTCTCTGTACGTCTCAGTGGTTTATATAGAATATATTTATGTGTGGGCCACTGTGATTGATTTTTCCAGGTATGCCATGTGCTCTTCACTGTGTAAGTTCAAGTTTCTTTTTATTTTAAGAAAGATCTTTTAAAATTTTATAACTTCCCAGTTGCTCAAATAAAATCAAATAAGCTTACCTCATGAAATAAACTAGACAAAACCCAACAAAAAGTGCTAAAGATTAATCCCACCAATCTGTCTCTTTCCTATTCTATTAAATATACAAGTGTGTACTATAAATGGGTGAGAAGTAAAACACTTCTAATGTAAGTGAAGAGCTATTAGGAAATGGGGCTATCGTGACGCCATAAGAGGCCCAGGGCAGAGAAAGGTACAGAAGGCATCTGTCCGCAAGAACTCACTCAAGATAGACCAGACCAGCTCACTGGGCTCAAAGGTTAACCTGAGTCTTCAGGTCATTTTTACTTCATTGCATTCTATTTTGTTGTTTTATATTTGCTTGTTTCAGTATAAGAGCAAGTCAAGCATCTATTCAGCTAGTCTAAGAATACTTAGAATACTTTATGTAACCCACAAATCACCTGAATCGATTTTTATTTTTTCTTCTGCAAATACAACTGATTTTTCACCTATAAATTTTCCCCCACTTGGGATTGAACTCAGGGGTACTTTTCCACTCAGCTATTTTAAGACAGTGACTAAGTTGCTAAGGGTCTTGAGAATTTGTGGAGGCTGGCTTCAAACTTGTGATCCTCCTGCCTTACTCTCCAGAGTTGCTAAGATCGTAGGTGCTTCAAGGTGCCCAGCTTTACCTTCTATTATTTTTAAAATAAGAAAGAATAAGTGAGTTTAAGAAAAGGTGGGATCTGAAGCTAAGGAACATCATTACTCTTAGTCATTCTTGCACTGAAACAATTTCTTTCTCTAGTTTCTCTATTTCTGTAAATGTTTCCCCCACTTTCCTGGGCACTGGAGTCTGAACCAGGGAGCAGGGCAAAGAGTCATTCCTCCTCATTGTAATTCAGGAATGCCAGAGTCCTGCCTTCCCTTTTCCTCTGCCCTCCATACAAATTCCTCCTTGTTCACTGATGTTTGAAATTCCGTAATTTATTGCTTTGGCTTAAAGCCAAGAGAAAGAAAGTAAGCACATTTCTATTTTTCTTGAGCTGAAGGCCAGACACTCTCTTGTTTATATTCCACATCAATCTTATACATAATACCTTTAATAAAGGAGGTAACTGAAGCTCAGAGAAGCTAAGTCACTTTTTCAGGGTCACAAGAGAGGTAGATAGAAGGGATTATAACTAAGCCCAAATTGGATCCACTCCAAAATCTGTGATTTATCTGATACCCCAGGCTAATATTTTATGTGGGCCTGGTGCTGTATTCAGTGTGTCCTAATAGATACTCACTCTTAAAATAAATCAGTGTAGCAGCTGATAGAGTCACCTCACCCACGTGTCCATGTGCCTTGCCAATGTCCTGTGTCCTGCAGGAATTCTGAGTGCCTGAGGTCTTCTTGGGCTCCAAAGCCTGCTATCCCCAGAATGCTAGTATGCAGACTAAAAGCATGGGAGAATGTGCTCTCTCACCCCAACCCCAGCAGCCTTCAACCAATGACTGATGGAAATGGAGCTATGGAAATGGTGTCTAAAAGCTGCAACTCCCTTGCTCCTTGGGTGGGGTGACCCTACACTAACCGCCAGAATTCCCCACTAGGGTGAAGCTCCAGTTGTGCACGTACTGATGCTCTTGACAATGCACTTTTATTGACGTTCTCCTTTCCTTGTCTCAGTTCCTAACTGATGGCACTTGTATCTTAGTCTTGGGGTCCTAGGGGTCTGCTTCATTGGAACCCAAGCTAAGGAAACCAGCAACATCCTAAATATAGATTTTCATGAGAGAAGGATCAGCAGACTTTGAGGTCATCAGACACTGGAGCAAACTGAAGAAGAACTATGAGAACTATGAAGCCTATTTATTTATTTATTGTATCAGGGATTGAACTCAGGGGTACTTGACCACTGAGCCATATCTCCAGCCCTATTTTGTATTTTATTTAGAGATAGGGTCTCATTGAGTTGCTTAGCACCTCGCTTTTGCTGCGATCAGCTTTGAACTCTCGATCTTCCTGCCTCAGCCTCCTGAGCTGCTGGGAATACAGGCGTGAGCCACAGCGCATGGCTTATGCAGGCTTCATTTGTTCCTAAACCTTTACAAAGTGTGTTTGTTCTTCATCCCATCAGCCACAACCTTGGTGATGGAGTCATATATTTGCCCATGAATAAATATTATGGCAATTCCTGGGAAGAAGGATAATGCACTACATAAATGCTCTGCCTTCCTGGAGGTTGTATAGTACTGCGTGCCAGGAGAGTTGTTTAAAAAAAAAAAAAAGAATTAAATGCTACAGGGACACAGCCACATCAATGTTTATAGCAGCACAATTCACAATAGCTAAACTGTGGAACCAACCTAGATGCCCTTCAGTAGATGAAGGGATTAAAAAATGTGGCATATATACACAATGGAATTTACTCAGCAATAAAAGAGAATAAAATCATGGCATTTGCAGGTAAATGGATGGATTTAGAGAAGATAATGCTAAGTGAAGTTAGCCAATCCCAAAAAACCAAATGCTGAATGTTTTCTTTGATATAAGGAGGCTGATTCATAGTGGGATAGGAAGAGGGAGCATGGGAGGAACAGACGAACTCTAGATAGGGCAGAAGGGTTGGAAGGGGAGGGAGTGGGCAGGGGGGTCATTAATGATGGTGGAATGTGATGATCATTATTATCCAAAGTACAGGTGTGAAGACATTAATTGGTGTGAATATACTGTGTATACAACCAGAGATATGAAAAATTGTGCTCTATATATGTAATAAGAATTGTAGGCTGGGGTTGTGGCTCAGTGGTAGAGTGCTTGCCTAGCATGCACAAGGCGCTGGGTTCGATCCTTAGTATCACATAAGTGTAAAATAAAGATATTGTGTCCACCTAAAACTAAAAAATAAATATTTAAAAAAAAGAATTGTAATGCATTCCACTGTCATATATAAATAAAAAAAGAATTAAATGGATCTCCTAGAAGTGAATAATATATATCTGAAATTTTAAAAAAATGATGTAGTAGATAGGCTTAACTGCAGAAAAAAGAAAAAATGAAAACAAAAAGATGGAAATTGTTCAAGTTGAAGAAAGTAAGAGCAAACGGAAATTTTGTTTTTAATGAAGAGAGACTCAAGGCTGTGGGATAATATTTGGCGTATAATTTGAATCTTAGAAGAAGAGAGAAAAATGTGGCAGACCATTCATTCCAAGAAAATGATGGCGCCAAATTTCTAAATTTGGAAAAAAAGCTCTTCATCATGGTTAAGATTTACTGAGCCTTTGTGATTTACTGTGATGTGTAAATCTTAACCATGATGAATTCTAAGAAAACTAACACCAGGCAAATCATTGGTAAACTGCTAAAAATCAGAGAACAAACAGCCAAATCAAAAAGGCACATTAGATATAAGAGAACAACAATCAGGAATAATGGAGGCAGAGAACAATGGAAAAACATCTTTAAAGTGCTTATGTGGAAAAAAACAACCGGTTGATCTAGAATTTTACAACCAATAAAAATAGCCGGGTGTACCACATGTGTAATCCCAGCAGCTTGGGAGGTTGAGGCAGGAAGATCAAGAGTTCAAAGCCAGCCTCAGCAAACGTGAGGTGCTAAACAACTCAGTGAGACCCTGTCTCAAAATAAAATACAAAATAGTGTTGGGGATGTGGTTCAGAAGTTGAGTGTCTCTGAGTTCAATCCCTGGTACCACCTCCCATTCCCCCTCCCCCCCAAAATTTTGGATTATCCAAAACAAACTAGGTGAATTATCTGGATCATATGATCTATGGAAACACAGGCTTGGATGATTTAGGCTCCCATGTGTGTCTGTGGACACTAGAGTGTGATTCTGGAGCCAACCGGCCTGGTCCAATTTCTTATTCTAACACTTATTAGCTGGGTGAACTTGAAAAAATCCTTCAGTTTCTTTCTGCCTCATTTTCTCATCTGTAACAACAAAGCTTCAAAATATGTGAGAATTTTCTCATCTGATAATAATATTATCCTCAGATGGTTACTGAGAGGATTAAATGAGTCAGTCCATGATAAATGCTTAGCATGGTGTCTTGCAAATGGTAATTACTCAACAAACAAAATCCACTTACTCCAAAGACAATTGTCTGAATTAGTTGAATGAGTCAGGCAGAATAGGGACGTGTATTCATTTCTTAGGACTGCCCAAACTAGGTACCACTAAGTAGGTGGCTTTAAACAGAGAAAATCATTCTCCCACATCTCAGAGGCTAGAAATCTAAACCAAGGCCATGCTCCATCTGGAGGCTTTAGGGGAAGATCCTTCCTTGACTCAGCTTCTAGAAGTTGCTGGTAATTCTTGGTGTTCCTTGGCTTTTGGCAGCATGACTATGATCTCAGCCTCTTCTTTACATTGCCTTCGGCCCTCCATGTGTGTCTTTCGAAACTTCTTGTTTCTTGTAGTCACCCTAATCCACTCTGGTCTTATTTCAACTTGAATATGTCTGCAATGATCCTATTTCCAAGTGAGGTTATATTTTCAGGTGGTCATGAAATTTGGGGTGCTGGGGGGAAAATCTTTTACACAGTATGAACCTCAATGCCACCTCCCTTGACAATTTTCTCTGATAAGGAAGTTTCTAGGAGATACCTGTTATTCTTTTTAAACCAGTTGGACAAAAATCCCCTCTAATTTTCTTCTGCAATTCTCAGCATTTGGGGGTAGGGGTGCTGGGGATTGAACCTGGGCTTTTTACCGCTAAGCCATATCCCCAGCCCTTTTTATTTTTTATTTTGAGACAGGGTTTTGCTAAGTTTCTTAGGGCTGCACTAAGTTGCTGAGTCTGGCTTTGAACTTGTAATCCTCCTGCTTTAGCCTCCCAAGTAGCTGGGATTCTAGGTGTGCACCACCACAACCTGGCCACTTTTTAACATTTTAAACATCAAATATATCCATTCCAATAGCACTCTCTCCAGACCTAGGCACCAGTTACACGTCACAGAGTTCTGTGTTGATGTCTGAGTGCTGCTGTGCTCTCTGGTTTTGAGACTGGCACATTGGAGTTTGTAAGTAAGGCCCTGTTGTTACTACCTGTCTCTTGGTTCATGTAAACCTTTCTGTTTGTGTGGAGCCTCTGTTACTTATAATTCTGTGAGTTAGAAACTAGAACTCCAAGTTTGCTGCCATTGCAGAAGTTAGTTTTAGTCCTTGTAACAAAGGGCTTCCCATGAAGAGAATCAACTAGATTTACCGTAAATACTGAATGTAGCACACGGAGAAATAATCCAGAATCTTAACGGTTTACTAACTTGGAGTTTGTGGAGAAGCCTTGAACTCAGTGAGACAATATTATAGCTCATTAAGGCAGGTAAATTAGCAATTATGTATAGCAATACCAACTTCCTATTCTTTGTAACCAGTGCTGCAGCTAAGGACCCAGCCTTAGTTCCCATGGTCCTGAGCACCTCTTCTCCTTGTGTTTTCCACGTGCAATTGGCTCTTCTTTTTAGCACTGAGTCCTTCCTTTTCCTTTAAGGCTATTCTTGTTATCCACAGCTCTATACCTTGTTCAAAGCAAAGTCTTGAATTACCCAAGTTTCATTAATTGATTTTATTTCTTTAAATACATGATAGCAGAATGCATTGCAATTCTTATTATACATATAGAGCACAATTTTTCATATCTTTGTAACCTTTTTATTCATTCTTGAACACTNATTTCTTTAGAAGGCTTTGCTTCCCACCCACCCCCCCCAATATACTCTCCAAAATGTGAGCTGCCTGCTCTGTGTGTTGACAGGAAAAGCTGCAGCTCTGTCCATCTGTCTGTGTCTCTGCCCCTCTCTAACTCAATCATGGCTTTTCTTTCTTTATTTTTCTTTTGGTTGTAGATGGACACAATACCATTATTTTATTTATTTATTTTTATGTGGTGCTGAGGATTGAACCCAGTGCCTCACGTGCTAGGCAAGTGCTCTACCACTGAGCCACAACCTAGCCCAAGCATTGCTTTTCTAGTACCTGTCCTTTCTGCCCCATCATAAGACCCCTTTTCTGCTTTCCTGATTCCCACTTATGTGTTTGCTATACAGTTGAGCTGTAGATGAGCGGGGTGTTACTGTATTTACTTAGTCTGATAATGTGAAGAAGCTCAAGTGATAATGGAATGTACTGTCCTAATATTACTGAGCCTGGGATTCCCAAATCCATTAACCTCTGGCCCCTTTTCTGCCAGAATTCAACAAAAGAGAAGTCAAAAGTTTAACTCTCAGGAGGAGAATCGACTGTGTAAATGCAAATTCTTCCAGGCACTAAAGTGAAAGCTCAAATATTGACCTCCTGTGTCTTGCGATCATTTCTTCTAAAAAGAGGGTCAGTACACACTGTTTTTATTGAGCATATTTTTAGACCTTTTGCCTTTAAATCCAGTTTTGCAGATACTCAGCACCACAAAAATTAAAATAAATAATAAATACATAAATGGCTTTTTAAAAATTCAGTTTTGGGAGGATAGATCTGGCACTGGGAAGATAGTAGTGGCTGCCCTTGGGACTCCCACGTGATTCCTCCTCCTAGTTGACAACCCCTTTCTGCCCCAGACCCCCTTTGGAGCTCTCTTCCTCTGGCAACAGCTCACTCTCCAGAATGTCCCAATTCTGAAAACATCTGCCTTGTTCTATTTTCTTCCTCAGAGCTGAGCTGGACACTGACTACCCCTACTACAGAATCCTAGAATTTTCATGATGAAAGAACTATACAAATAAAGCACATGTGTTCATTTTAATGAAGGGCAGGCTAGGGATGTATGCATAAACCTATATGGGTGTGGGTGTATATGTGTATATATACATATATGCACACACACAGTATTTGTATAAGATAGAACAGAAGTGCTTTTGGGGACAGAGGGTCTTCTAGACACTCTATCAAACCTCTGCTCTCTCCTGAGAACTGCCTAGTAAATGATACACAGCTGAAAGCACCTTATCTCTCTGGTTCAATGAACTGAGCCCAAAACAGCATTATACCAAGTAGGGAGGATCAGTGAGCCATTATCTTCTTCAGGAATGTTTGCTATGAGAGTTCACTATTTATGAGGCTACAAGTCTCTTTAAAATCTTGGAATTTAATATTATTTAAATTTAAATTTTTATTTTGAGGTACTTTAGAATCCTGTGCCCTTGGAAGAGATGTGTCAGTCCTTTTAATCCAGACAATAGTTGCATAGTGCCTTATACACAGGGGCACTGTTCAGCATATGATGATTAATGGATATATTGGCGAAATAACTATAAATGTTGCCTTCTAAGATGCCTCTTGAGAGAAATATGGTCAGCAATTACCTATTTGGGAAAGTTATATTGTGTTAGGAGACAACTTAAGAATCTAATGTTTGGGAACAAGTTAGCCCAGGTCTGGTCTCTCAAACTACAGATGATGTCCATCACATATATTTGTATATATTTCTCCAGGAGTGGAACAAATCTCCTGGATCATTCAGTAGCTTCATGCTTTGTTCCTCATTTTTAATGCTTTAAGAAAGTTTTTACACATAAAACAGGCATTTGGAGCCATTATGTTTTGTGGTTAATTAGTGATCAGGATGAAAATCTAACTTGTGAAATGTTAAGTGTTTTCACCATTTAATTGGTCAGGAATGAGGAGCAGGCTGAGGAGTTCAGTGGCTGGGGCCAGAGGAGAGGGGGATGGCTTCACCTTTCTGAAGGCCCCCAAGGCTCCCGTCCTGGGCTCCTCAGAGGGAGAGTATGGCTTCTGGATATTGTTCCCACAGCACAGAAGAACAACCTTCCCTTTAGCCCAAAGTCAGCTCAACCGCAGCAGATCCCATTTATCATTCTTTCGTCTCCTTCTAGAGTTCTGACAGGCAAGAATGCTACCTCGGGCGGCCAGGTTGTAGAGTGTGCAGGCCCACTCTCGGAGAAACTGAAGTGTTTGGAATTTGAAGTGGATTGGGCACTAAAACTAAAATGTCTTCAGAAACTAGAGTTTGGGAACAAGTTAGCCAAGGCCCAACTTCCTTGAAATGCATTTGATAAGCACTGCATTCAAGCTGACCTTTCTGCCAGGGTTTGTGAAGAACGAGGGTTAGCAATTTCTTTCTCTCTTCTTCTTCTTAAAAAAAAAAAAAAAAACTGACAAAAATTCACTCTGCCAGCTGAGCATGTACTGCGAGTGAGAGCGGGCTACCTGCTCTGTGGGAGAGAGAAGTGTTAGGGCGAGGCCCTCTGGGGCAGTTCTAGATGCTGGCCACAGTGATGGAGGCTTAAGCTGAAAGCTACATCAAGTCTGAAATACATATTTTACAAGTGGAGGGTAATAAGGGATGGTGTCCCGGATTACGTCAGGCATGCACAGAGCATCCTGTCACGCAAGGCAGAGAGGGCAGTGAACTAACTGCTTCAATCCCTTGTGAGGCCAGGCCCTCTCACTAGCCTCCTCGGGTGCAAAGTCACATAACTTCTCTGGTCCAAACTAAGGAAGCAAAAATTCTCAAATTCTGAGGAAGCAAAAAAGTAGTTACACAAAGAAAGAAAGAAAGAAAGGGGTGGAGTGTGTGTGTGGGGGGGGGGAAGCAAGAAAGAAAGCATGTGGCTAATTGCTAAGATTTAAAGCTTTCTCTCCCATAATCTAGTAGGAAAAGCTTGGAGCAGTGATGGCCAGGTTTGTTGTGACAAGGCCATGAGCAGGGGGACCTGTCAGGGTCAAAGGCAAGACCTTGGGCCTTCAATTACCATGTCTTCAAGAGTAGCTAACATCAGGACTGGAGGAGCAGGTTATGTGTTGAGAAAGCTTGGGTTCTTGGGGGAGTCTGGGGTGTTGGAAGTCTGAGGATAGAAGCAGGGGAAGAGCCCTGTTGGCAGCTGCAAAATCATGCTGAGATCGTGGGGAAACCCCACTGGGTTATTTATCCTTCTTCTCTAAGATTTCATAAAGGGAATATCTGTTACAACCAACATCTAGAGAAACCCCAAAAGGAAATAGAAGAGCGGAAGACATCTTAAAAGGCGACATCTCTTGGGCACCATCCCTTTCTCCGTTTTCTCTCTATCTCCTGGCAACTTCTCCACCAACTCCCCCAATCCTGTTGCCTGGGGGTTGCTTCTGATCCCAGATCTCCAAATCCAGAATGACAAATGCAGAGCACAAAGGAGATGTATGAGATTTGAAAGAGAAGCTCCAGGAGCAGGTTGGATCCAAGTCTGGTTGTAAAGAACAACCTTGGGGCTTCAATGTCTCAATAAAGATGTTTGAAAAAATACAAGATGCAAAGTTAAATTTGAATTTTAAATAAAACCATGGAAAGAAATTTAATAACTACATCCTTTGCAATGTTTGGGGCATAGTTATGCTAAAAATATGTTCATTATTCATTTGAAATTTCAGCATAATTGGATGTCCAATATTTTATTTTATGTCTTACAAAGTATCAACCCACCGCAAAAGTAAGAAGAAATATTTGAAGATGATAGATAACTTGAGTAACCTGAGTTCATTGACACAGAATGTGTAATTGTGTGAAAATGTCACACCATACTCCGTACCTGTAAAATTACCTGTCAATAAAAACAAAGAATGAAAAAGATTAATTACTTCTCAGTTCATACACTGATATGGCAAAAGATTTAAAAAATGAAGATATAAGAAGAAATAGTTTATATGATGTCATAAATGAGATTTAGGGAGATCCCTAAATGGAATCTATATATTTTATAAATCTTGCCATGGAATTAGAAATATTATGGGGAAAGTATAAGAGTGTGGAACTTTTAAATATTTTTGGTTTGAGTATATGAGGATATGTTGGGGTTACATGGTGAAGCATTGAACAAAAAGTTAGATCTTTGACTAAACATTGTTAATAATAGGTGATGAATTAAACTCACAATGCAGTAGCCCAACTCTCCCGTTATGATATGGACATATAATGCATTCAATTTTCTAAATAAAAATTAAAACTATTGATTCAAAGAAATTTAAGTTAAACTGAATTGACAAATTTCACAAAGGTAGAGTGAAAGAGTCCAAATCTCTCCCTTTGAATAATTTCAGTATGATTATGGAACACAGTGGGTATGAGCTTTAAAACATGATTGCTATCAGGTAGGCCATGTTTTGAGATTTAGACACCTAGGAAGCCATTGCATAACTCTACTCCTTTTGAAAATCTCCTTTGAAGGGCAAAAATGGTTGCGTTGTTTTTGTTGTAGTTGGTTGGTTGGTTTTTGTTTTTGTTTTTTACTGTGGTGCTGGTGATCCAACTCTGAGCCTGCATGTGCTAGTCAAGTGCTCTAACACTGAGCTATGTCTCTCAGCCTTAAAATCTTTATGTAAGTAATAGTTATGTTGGGCTGGGGTTGTGGCTCGTGGTAGAGCACCTGCCTTGCATGCGTGAGGCACTGGGTTCGATCCTCAGCACCACATAAAATCAATAAATAAAGGTATTGTGTTCATTTACAACTAAAAAGAAAAAAAAGAAAGAAATACATATGTGTGTGTGTGTGTGTGTGTGTGTGTGTTGGGGGGAAGTTTGTAATATTTTTAAAAAATCTGGAGCAGAATCTAAGAGTCTGAAGAGTATTTGGGGACTAAACCTGCTTTAAAAAATACTCAGGCAGCCAACTCTATTCTTAAATTCATGACAGCTTTTTCTGCTAAAATGCCCAACAACTGTAGTATTTCTGGGGATAGAAGCCGGGGATGCTGAAATTCCAGAGCTGGCACCAGGTTCAGGCATGTCCCACTGTTCTCCTGTTCAGTGTTGGCTTATGAGGTGTGCCAAACTCTGGCCCCAGCCATGTTCATTAAGTCTTAGTGCAAATGAAATTTAAACTTCCCTAACCCACAAAGATAGGAAATTTGGGGTCATAAAATACAAACTCACAAAACTTATGGGCCCTGTAGTCTTTAGAACTGGGGACAATGTTGTTCTTGTTGGACTCAATTCAAAGAAGTACTTCAAAAGGAGAGAGAACAACTGGAAAGAGAGTTCATTGTGCTTGAATGGCTAAATGAGTTCACGAGAATCTCTCATCAAAATTAACCATATTTACAGCCTTGTTGGGTAGGAATATTTGAAAATTGTAAATGGTATGTGCACAAGGAAAATATGGCCTTTGACGTTCATACTGGGAATTAGTGCAAAAAATGAGATAAACTTTACAAGGGCTGGGGCTGGGGACATAGCTCAGTGATAGAGCACTGCCTACCATGCAGGAAGCCCTAGGATCAGTTCCCAGCACCAAACAAACAACAACAACAAACAAACAAACAAAAAATTGGAATTTCATAAGGATGACATTTCTTCCATATGTGTAAAAAAATAATCAATTCCTTTTTATTCATTCTTTTTTAATTGATTTTATTTCTTTAAATACATGATAGCAGAATGCATTGCAATTCTTATTATACATATAGAGCACAATTTTTCATATCTTTGTAACCTTTTTATTCATTCTTGAACACTGACTATATTTAAATCCACCATATCTTTTCCCATCCTCTGTTTGTTCTGGATCAGAAGATTTCTCTTTGCTATTTGTTATATTTGGATATGAAGGATCCCCCAAGTACTCATCTATTGAAGGCTTGGTTCTCATTGGTGTTCAGAGTGGGGTTTTGGGGAGGTGACTGGATCATGAGGATTCTGACTCATCAGTGGACTAATCCATTGACAGCTGAATGGACTACTGCGAGATGGTGGAAACCATAGGCGGTGGGGGCCTGGTTGGAGGAAATAGGTCACTGGGGGCGTGTCCTGGAAGTATGGTCCTTTTCTGGCCCTTCTGACCCCACCCCCCTCAGCAAGCAGCCTTCCTCTACTATACATTTCCCACTTGGAGTGAACCATGGACTGAAACCTCTGATGAGCCAAAACAAAGCTTTCTTCCTTGAAGTTGCTTATGTCAGGTATTTAGGTCATAGTGACCAAAAGCTGACTAACACTATTGCTTTTAAGTTTTAGTGGCACCACCTTGGGTTAAATTTCAGTTACCAAATAAAAAAATTATTACAGCCTTTCCTGGCCACTTGAGCTAGCACATAGAATCAAGAATCTCAATTTATATTATGTAACGTATGTTATTATATTTTTATATAAGTAAATTGGTTATAATCCAATACTGTCTTCCTTCTGCTCTAACATTATTGAATTTCTACTTATGTTCTTTGTTGGTACAAATGGATACAACCTTATGGTCCTTCTGGTGGGTATTGCAACCTGACAGGTCATATTTTGCACCTGATGGGGACAGCCTGAGTCTAGCAGAGGAAAGTAGGGGTAGGAGTGAGGCTGATGCTGAAGAGGATCACCAGGGCCCTTGGAAGGTGACTGTCTCAGCAGAGACCATCAAAGGATCTTCAGGCATAAGACATAACCTCTCTTGACAGGGGGAAGGAGTTGCTTCTTTTTTTTCTTTGTTCTTTTTAGTTATACATAACAGCAGAGTGTATTTTGACACATCATGCGTACATGGAATATAACTTCCCATTTTTGTGGTTGTACATGATGTGGAGTTACACTGGTCCTGTATTCATATATGAACATAGGAAAGTCACATCTAATTAAGAGCTGCTTCTTCTAGCGAAGAAGTCTTGACAGAATTTAGGTCCCAGCTGCATTGAATATGTCTATATGCCCCTTATTAAAATTTATTAATCCTTTTCAATCATTGCCTTAACTTTAGCAAAAGAGATCTTGTAAGACTGAGAATTTAATTGGATTGGACTTTGGATTTGGTTTTCAGAAAATTTCCAGTAGCTACACAAAAGCAGGGGGAGAGGGAGTGGTTTCAAGGGGGCAGTCAGGAGATTTCTAGTCCTTTGGCCAGATCTTATTTGAAGCCCCAAGTTCATCATTTTCTTTCCCCCAGGTAAACTTCAGAACACCTTAGAAGCAACTAAAGCAATCCATATATATATATGTGTTTTATATATATATAAGAACCTACATATATAAAGTTCTATGGTAGAAACTAGTTGCTCAAAACCCTTGCTAACTAGGGGCTGGGGCTGTAGCTCAGTGGTAGAGTACTTACCTCACACATGTGAGGCACTGTATTCAATTCTCAGCTCCACATAAAAATAAATAAAGATATTGGGTCTATCTACAACTAAAAAATATTTCTAAAAACTTGCTATCTATAGGCACTTGATTTTGGTATTTTGAAAAATAATTAAAATAACTTCAGTTACTCTATTTCATGCACTGCAACTATTCATTTTACTAGTAACAACAGGGTCATTAATACCTTTAAATATAATCAGATCAGCAAACCAATTTCTCATAGCCTCGAACCAGCTCAGAGAACACATCCTCTGGAACCATTTCTGGTCCCAACTTCCCCACAAATTGGGGTTGGGTCAGAGAAGCAGAATCATTATAAGTGATAAAGTATAAGGATTTATTTCCAAGAGTAGTCTTTACCCAATTGTGGGAGCTGCTGGAGGGGTCCCTGCAAGGCTGCTGCTTCTCTTCAGGTGATAAAGAAATATCTACAGGTTACTGAGACCAGAATGGGAAGGAAAGCTAGATAGGAGATTGGGACAGCAAGGACAAATTGGGACCCACGAGAACAAACTGGAACCTCTATGTCTCATTGCCTCCAACTCTGATAAGACAGGTCACCTACAGCGTCATGTGGCCTTCAATATGGAGCTTCAGCACATAGGCCTGACCCAGGACTCAGAGATGTTGAAGGAAGAGCTCTGGTGGGAACCTGGGAAGCCCAAGCCTGGCTGCTGACTCTTGCAGCAGGATGTGCCAGCAGATTGGTGGTGGCTTGTGTGAGATGATACACTGCCTCCAACCCTCACTGACCTTTGGAGACTAAAGGTATGCCCAAGTCTTTGCAGAATTCTCCTATGGTCAACCCTAATCCAGAAACAAGCAGGGGAATAGAATGCTGGAAATACAGTTCCAGCTTAGCTAAGCTGATACAGTACAAATTCACCATAACAGCCAAAAACAACCAATATGTAAAATGCACATTTGAATAAGAATATAAATAAGAATGAATAAATGTGTCTGTATGTATATTCTTTACAAAATTCTGAAATAAACTCTTGTATAATCCCCACTTTACAGATGGGAAAACTAGGGCAAAAATAGGTAAAGTGTTTTGTCCTAGTTCTACAACAGACGAGTTCTAGAGCCAAGCTCTGGACCAAGGCAGCTTGCAATGAAAAACAATGGCATCCTCTGCTCCTTTTTTTGTTTGTTTGTTTATTCTGCATAAAGCCTTCTCCAAATATTCAACTCAACCTGACCCCTTCTATCAGGTGATTTGACGGGTATTAGTAGTCTGTTGTATTCATATACTTTTGTCCTTTAATTGTGTTATGCTTATTGATAATCTTCCTTCAGTGGATGTGAAACTCTGTGATATTCATGATAACATGATGTTTTTGTGCTCACCTCAGCTGCTAAGAGTGTCGCAGTGACCTGGAGCCCTGTGAATCCTCCTATTGACTTGATGCCTTTGACAGAGCAAGTATACCTGCAAGACTCCTGTCCCAGTGCCCGAAGCAGTGCTAAAGCTGGAGGAGATCATTTTCTAAAATACTTCTGTCATTTTCTAAAATACTTTGAAAAGCAGCCAGAGCCCCTTCAAGGATTCACCTGTGAGCTGGTCTCGCGATAATCACATAATCCAGACAAGTCAGGGCAACGAACAGCCGAGGAAGGAAAAGGGGTCACCTCTGCAGCTGCCCAGCGGACGCTTCTATGTAGAGGATCATTCCAGAGGATTACGAAGTGAATTCCTGGAGTTTATTCAGGTGATGGAAGGGAGAGGAGACTCAAAACTTCAGGGCTAAGTCCTACATCTTTGTGTGGCCCCAGAATGAAAAGGCTCTTTGTTGACTTTTATTTAGATTTATTTAACATTCAACCCACAGAAAACGGAAGGTCGAGTGTGACCTTGGGGAAAGAGGCTCCCGCCCACCTCACATCATTTTGGCATTAGCTGTTATTGGCTCCTGTGAAAACATTGGGAAGGGTTTGTAAGTGGTGGGGTAGTTGGGTTTCCTTTTTTTTTTTTTTTTTAACATCATTACAGTTAGATCTGCAGTATTTCCTCAAATATGTGAAGGGAAGGGAGCGGTGACTTCCTAAAGGGAAGCATTTATATTTTTAGACTGAAATAGGCTTCTACAAAACTTTTCTCAAAAAACACATTTAAAAGGAGCATTCTGAACAGGAGAAAATACATTCTAAATCATAGTTAAGGGAGTCTGGCTCACAAAATATATTTTGATATAATGAGAAAGAAGTGAACGATATTAGCTTATTTTAAAAGAGGAGCAAAAAAAAAAAAAAAAAGCTTGTGGATTTTAAAATATCTGTCTGGACTGCACTTTCTTCTGACTTCTCTTGCTGAGATTCACATCTCAGCAAAGCCCAGGAGAGCTGCTCTTTTTGAAATGACAGGGTCAACTATGAGTATGCCTGTAATCCCAAGGATTCCAGAGGTTGAGACAGGAGGATCATAAGTTTGAGTCCAGCCTCAGCCATTTAGCAAGACCCTTAGCAAGTTAGTGAGACCCTGTCTCAAAATAAAAAAATAAAAGGACAAGGATGATTCAGTGGTAAAGAACCCCTGGATTCAATCCCCAGTACCAAAAAACAAAACTAAATTAAAAAAAAGAAGAAGAAATGCTAGGGTCAAGTTCAGGTGGTAGTAATGGACTTGGGAGGAAGGAGTGAGTGGGTAAAGAGGACAAGAAGGCAGAAAAGATACAGAACTCACACTGGTTGTGAACTTACAGTGCTTCACAGCTCAAGGCAGCCTTAGAGGTCATCCAGTCCAGTGTTTCTCACGTTGACCACAATGTGCACCAGGAGGTGGGACCAAAATCCAAATGCTTAATACATGGCTCAGGAGAGCTGATTCAGTAACCAGCGAGTCCAATGGCCTATTTCACAAAAGATCCATCAGTGGTCTATAGAGATAACATGATGCTGAATAGCAACCAGTTTAAAGCAGAACCCATTTGCTATACGTGGGTTAAAGAGGGACTCTCAGCTGTCCAGACTAGGTGTTGACAGAGTAAACTTTGCCTCTATGATATGCTTGAGGGGGCTCTGGAAAGGCATTCTCTAATTTCTCCTTTCTTCTCTTATTTGCTCATCTTGAAATTCGTTTAAGAGGACACAGAACCTTTATGTCATTGTTAGAGATAAAATGTGAGTGTGTCTCAGTAGGAGGTTGACATAAATATACCCAAAGCTAAGGAGATGTGATAATGGGTCACATTCCGTTTCTGAGAAGATTTTTATATTAGGGAAAGAGGTGGCATGAAATTGTACAGGACCTGAAAGGGTGCCCTAAATGGAGGGAAAAGTACAGATCACAGATTGAAAATTGGCTAGAGGATGAGATTCTGTTTCTTAACTTTTTATGATGAAGAGTTTCAGACGGGGCTGGGGCTGTAGCAGTAGTGGTAGAGCACTTGCCTAGCATGTGTGAGGCACTGGGTTCAATCCTCAGCACCACATAAAAATAAACAAATAAAATAAAGGTATAATGTCCATCTAAAACTAAGAAAGTTCAAACATTCACAAAAATTAAAAGAACATTTGTGCCCTACTGTATACATGTATTGAAATATTGTACCCCATAAATATGTACAATTATTGTGTTAATTAAAATAAGTATATAATTTAAAGTAGAATAATGTACTGACCACCCAGCTATATACCATTTATATTACAGATTTTTAGACGTGTTCTCCTCTTTACATGATCTATCCAAGGTACATTTGTGTGAGTATGTGTGCAGTCTGAATCGAGCATTGCTCTAAAGAATACAGAATGCTTGATGGAAAAAAGTGACAAGATGCCCTGTGAAGAGGTTTAGAATTTACTCCAAGTCATGTATGAGAAAAGGGACTAGAACCATGGCTTCTGGGATCTCAAACTCTGCTCTTTTCACGGTACAACAAATCTTATTAATTATGATGATTCATGTCCTACATTTTGTTTCTGGTACCAGGGATTGAACCCAGGGCCGCTTAACCAGTGAACCACATCCCCAGCCCCTTTTAATATTTTATTTAGAGACAGGGTCTCACTGAGTTGCTTAGCGCCTTGCTAAATTGCTGAGCCTGGCTTTGAACTTGCGATTCTCCTGCCTCAGCCTCCTGAGCCGCTGGGATTACAGGTGTACGTCACCTCGCCCTGGTTATACCCTACATTTTTGAGTGTTCAAGCTTCTTTCAAATAATGCCGATTATTTCAGGGCCATTCCATTTAGTATTACGGGAAGAATGACCCTGTTATTAAGGAAATAACAGGAAAGGAGAGAGGACACAGAGCATGGAGCAACCTGAGGGGTAGTTTTCCAAGGAGCTGAAATTCAAAGCAAGTTGTTTTTCTCATGCTGAACTTGACACCTAAGAGTCACTGCACTGCAGGGAAACAAGGGAAGCACTGCTGCCTATAACCACTTTTCTTATTCCTCAGCCCCAGGCTGGAATCTCCAGGAACGCTCACCTGCTCACCTGCTCCTACTTTGAGTTCCAGGTGCCCCCTTCCACTCCAGGCTTCTGCATTGCTCTACTCTTTTCCCTATCTTCTTCCAACTTCTCCAACAGGGTTAGGCCCCCCAACTCTACCCCAGCCTATGCACCCCCATCTCATCCAGGGTTTACTCCTGTGGTTGCACTTTCTACCCTGGGTTGTAAGATCCTGTTTGTTGGTTTCCCCCACCAGACCACACAGTCCTCTCGATGACTGCAATTGTGTCTTGGCTGGGATGTAGCTCAGCAGTAGAGCATGTGTCTAGCATGGGTAAGGCCCTGGGTTCTATCTTCAGCACTGAACAAAACAAAACATAAACAAAAAAACCAACCAACCAAAAAAACAAACAAAACCAAGCAAGAACGACAAAACAAAATGTCGTAACAGCTTTGTACATCTCAATACTAAAGTCAATCCCCACCACTAGAAAACATGCAATAAGCCATATTTGTTGCATAAATAACCAGAAACCATGAACTTACGATGATTTAAGTTTTGACCTTGTAGAGTTAAGGTGTAAATGCACATGGAATCAAATGTAGGAGGGTTTGTTTTTATTTTATTTTGGTGTTTGTTTTCCAGGAGTGAAGGCAAATGAGAGAGTTTGGCAAAGTGCTGAGGAAGAAAGGAAACAGACTTCAATGCAATTATGAAGGAGGCTTAAGCAGATTGGAAGGTAGCCCAAGGGAATATTTGCAGAGCTAAAGACTCAGTCCAGGGACAGAGAGTGTGGAATTTTTCAAACAAAGAGTTTATTGAGCTCCATGCCAGTCAGTTTGGAAGGATGGTGCAAGAGGACAGGTGGAGGAGAGCCCCAGGTGCAAGAGCAGAACATGGGCTTAGCCATGGTACTGCCCAGGAAGCAGCCAGAAAGTGAGAACATGTATCACCCAAGCAGGGCTCTTCTACGATCCAAAGACAGAGATTTATGTTTCTAGAATTTTTTTTTTTTTTTTTAAAGAGAGAGTGGAGAGAGAGAGAGAGAGAGAATTTTTTTTTAATATTTAGTTTTTAGCTTTTCGGCGGACACAACATCTTTGTTTGTATGTGGTGCTGAGGATCGAACCCGGGCCGCACGCATGCCAGACGAGCACGCTACCGCTTGAGCCACATCCTCAGCCCATGTTTCTAGAATTTTTAACCAATGTCCTCTTAGTATTGGCCAAGGGTAACCCATATTAATCGGATACATTCACTTTTCCTTTTTGCCCAAGGAACAAGTTCGGGCTTATCTGTGTGACACATTCTAACCATTCAAATCCCATATGCAGTGTGATCAAACTCCAAACTTGAAGGAGCAAGTGATTGAAACTATCTCTGTGATGACCTTTGTTGACCAAAGATCAAGGCCAGGCAGTTTGACACTTGTTTAATTGATGCCTGTATGGGCAGATGACAGAAAGGCCTGCTGACCTCTATTTCCCTTTTGCAAAACCTGGCTTAGCCCCCCTAGTCCACAAAACACCTAGATGCAACCTCAGGTAAGGGTTAAGTGAGACTTCGTTCCTCTCCCTTTGATGTATTGGTAACGGTGTAATGGTGGCCAGAAAGAGGAAATGAGCAAGTTAAAGAAAAATAGAGTGACTTTTTTCTTTTTCTTTTTTTTTTTCATAGTGCTGGGGATTGAACTCAGAGTCTTACACATGAGAGGCAAATCCTCTATAATTGAGATACATTCCCAGCCCTAAACTGACATTTCTTATACATCCCAGTGTGCAAGAAAAAATATAATAAAACATAGACCTGCTATGAAGGTGTAGAAAATATTAACTTTGTCCCCTTTATTACACTACATGCTCCTAGAATGGGGATTGTATCTGCTTTACATTGTACACTATTGTTTGTGGACCAAATGTGTGTGTGTGTGTGTGTGTGTGTGTGTGTGTGTGTGAGACTAGTGATTACTATGACTGTTTTGATTTGGAAGAACTCAATATTTCTAATGTTAGATTTAATCATTTATGCATTTTGAGATCTAATTTTGGCCTCACACTTAAAATTCCTTCATGAATGCTGGGAAGGAAGTATTTTCATAAGAAAAAACTAAGCTCAGAGAGCAAAATACAAAGAAAAAATGGAAATTGGAAGATGCTAGTGAATGAAGAAACTAGAATTTCTGCCAGCTGGGGAGCCAGAAGGAAGGCTTACCAGTTCAAGTTCATTGGAGCACCAGAGAGCAGCCCAGACTGGCCTCCAACTAAGCATAGGATAGGTTTGCAAAATTTAACGCATTTCATAAATGGATCTTGAAATCCATGTAAGTGGGGCTAGACTTATAATGGCCTCAAGTTAAGCTTTCAGTGAAATCTGAGGTCTCAAAGTTGGCTTATTCTTGTACTTTATTGATTAAAGCGTGAATAGTTGGTTAGACAAAGCAAAAGTAACAATACAGAAACTTTACATCTTTGGAGTCCTTAAGCAGATGAGCTTGGTCTGCCTAAGGTGAAACCATTTACAATACACATCCCTTCACCATTTGTTCTCTTTAGTTACAGGTTTTGAAGGAGCACTGTGCAAAACTGCTGTATCAGGGACTTATAATTTGGTCTTTTACTGACAAGGTACCTGTGTTAGAAAGATGCCTGGATCTTTCAAGAAGAAGGGTCCACACGCTTCATGTTCAAATCTCACAGGAAAAGAGATCCTGGTAAGAATTTTCAATACTAGATACACAAGGGTGCCACCAAGTACTGGAGTCATAGAAGCCTTGTACTATCTTGGACTAACTCAGAGGACATAATGGCAGTTTTTCAAATGTGTCAAAGTGGAAAATGTGTTTCAAACAGAAATATTCTAGGTGCACATTTTCTCTATTGTAAATGATATGAAAATTGGGCAGTAAGGTGAAATAACAGAACAACTTGATAAAAATTCTATGTAAGATTATCATTATTATAATGATCACATTATACACAGGGTGGAACTGGTGTATGGTGTATTTTTAAGCTTTATTTATTTATTCTAATTAGGTATATATGACAGCAGAATGCGTTTTGATTCATTGTACACAATTACAGCACAGCTTTTCATTTCTCTGGCTGTACGTGATGTAGTGTCACACCATATGTGCAGTCATACATGTACCTAGGGTAATAATGTCCATCTTATTCCACCATGTTCCTACCCCCATGCCTCCTCCCCTTGCCCCCCTCCCCTTTGCCCAATCACAGTTCCTTCATCCCCTGGCCCCTGCCATTATGGATCAGCAGTCACTTATTAGAAAGAACATTCAGCCTTTGGTTTCTTTGGGATTGGCTAACTTCACTTAGCATGATATTTTCCAACCCCACCCATTTATTTACCTGCAAATACCATAATTTTATTCTCTTTTAATGCTGAGTAATATTCCATTGTGTATATATACCACATTTTCTTTATTCATTCATCTATTGAAGGGCATCTAGGTTGGTTCCACAGTTTACCTATTGTGAATTGAACTGCTATAAATATTGATGTGACTGCGTTACTATAGTGTGCTGATTCTAAGTCCTTTGGGTACAGACTGAGGAGTGGACTAGCTGGGTCAAATGGTGGTTCCATTCCACATTTTCTAAGGAATCTCCATACTGCTTTCCAGATTGTTTGTACCAATTTTCAGTCCCACCAGCAATGTATGAGTGTGTCTTTCCCCCCACATACTCTCCAACACTTATTGTAATTTGTATTCTTGATAACTGCCATTCTTACTGGCATGAGATGAAATCTTAGTTTTGATTTACATTTCTCTAATTACTAGAGATGTTGAATATTTTTTCATATATTGGTTGATTGATTATATATCTTCTTCTGAGAAGTGTCTGTTCAGCTCCTTAGTCCATTTATTGATTGGGTTGTTTGCTTTTTATGGTGTTAAGTTTTTTGAGGTTTGTGCTCTATCTGATGTTCGTGTGGCAAAAATTTGCTCTCAAAATGTAGGATCTCTGTTCACCTCATTGATTGCTTCTTTTGCTGAGAAGAAGCTTTTTAGTTTGAATTCATTCCATTTATTGATTCTTGATTTTATTTCTTGTGCTTTAGGAATCTTGTTAAGGAAGTCGGGGCCTAATCCAATGTGAATATGGTTTTGATCAGTGTCCCCCAAAGGCTTGGTCCCAAGGCGGCAGTATTGGAAGTTGCCATGCACCTTTGAGAGGTGGGCCCTCATGGGAGGTCCTTAGGCCATTTGGGGATTATGGGCCCCTGGCTAATCTCTCTGTTTCCTCATTCCTGATGTAAGCACTCACCCTAATATACATTCTTGCCAAGATGTGTCACTGTAGCCAGAGGTCCACAGAAATGGGGCCATCAGATTGTGGATTTGAACTTCCAGAATCGTAAGCCAAAATAAACCCTTTGCTCCAGATGATGAGTTGTGCGTTCATTCAGTCTTGAATCAGGTCCAGATTCCTCTACCTGGCCTCCAAGGCCTTTTGTAATATGGCTCCAAATGGAATTCCTGGCTCCAATTGCATTTTGGAACCCAGTAGCTAAGACCAGTGAATTTCCAGGTGCTGGTGGGTAGATGCATAGATCCCAAAGACATTGTGTGATGTGCTACCCTCTAACTCTATGAACTCATCTCTCACTATCCAGCTGCAAGCTATGTTCATACTTACTGCATTTCCTTCGTGTGAAAAACCTCACCCTTTCCACACTCATCCCTATCTCCCTAGGGACCCAGTATCTTAGTTTGTGTGCACTGCTGTAACAAAATCCCATAGACTAGATGGCTTGTTGCAGGAAGCCATCCGTGAATTACATGGGGGTCTTCTCTCGATGTAGTAGCCAAGGAGATTTAGTTTGGTATTGTGAACTATATGTGGCTCTCCCGTGGCAATAGATTGCCCAGTGCATGTGACCTTTATCTCTGCTCTGCTAAGAAGATACCTCATAGTAGCTACGGAGATGGGCGTAACCTGTTGAGAACTGAACAGCCTACCTTTAACTTTTTTGATGAAGGCCTTTGGTGTTTTCTGATTTAAATAAAGCAGGCATGGGCTCAATTTTGCCAGAGTCTAGAAGCTCAATCTGTCTGATCAGCTTGCCTGTCCTGCCCCCAGTTCTGAAACTACTTCGATGTCCTGTGTTTTTTTTCGTTGTTCTATTTTTCTTAGCTTTTATTTCTCAGCCAGCCCATTCCACCACCCACACAGGATGCAGGCAAGAGCTGAACAAGGGAAGGGGTGGTTACCAATCCCACAAGAGCAGCCATGGTAGAAAAAGGCCCTAAAGATGGACCATGGCCTTGGGTAAAGGAATGCACTGTTGCCAACTGGGGGCCTGACCAGGAAGAGCTGGGAGAATAAATTCTCCATTATCTTTCTCCTTTGGCCTCCAGTTGCTTAGCAGTATCTCCTATCATCCAGATCCAACTAGAAATAAGAGGGATAGGGAGTTCATTGGTGCAGTCCATGGCAGTGTAGCTTAGTGGACAGAAAGAGGAAGGAGACATGGAGAAGTCTAATCAGGTGGAGCTCACCCACAACCTCATTTCTATAAAGTGTCCCCATAACATATGCCATTGACAGTTTTCCCTGGCTTTGTTCTTAGGACATAGGTAGCCTCCTATCTCTGTGAAGGATGAACCCTTAAAAAATGAGAGCTGGCAGCGGGAGTAAGAGGCTCCCAAATGGTTAATTGCTACACAGTTTACCACCAAGGGCAGACCTGAACAACAAATGTGGCCTGTGGGGAATTTTTAATATTTACAGCCTGATTCATCAAATCCAGGTGGTAATCACTTAGATCCTTGGGTCACAAAGCAGAAGTTTATGAAAGAGTATTTAGCTATTCACCACTGCATGACAAATTATAGAGGCATTTTTCCTTCCTGGAAATACAATGCTTAGACTATTTGGACCAAGAACCACAGAATTTCTTTTGTTTATCTATAACCCTTTTCCCAACTTGTAATACTTTTCCCATATTGTAATACTAGTATAGATATTAGGATACAATAATGTTTTTAGCCATATGATGCATATATAGGCCTAGAAATGTTGGTTTTTAAAACTTTCAACACATTGTTCTTTAATTTTGCCCATGGATTGATTAGGATAGACTTACAGTAGTCAATGCTTTACCAAATGACAGACCTCTATGGTTGAACTCTATGAGTTAGGGAGAGAGCAGGACACCAAGAGAGAAATTAAATTTTAGTAGAAAGCATCATTTTCTGCTGTGGCTAGAGTAACACTGTTGTCTGCAATTTTCTGAAAAATGTTAAGTTGAAGCCAGAGTCTACGCCACAGACTACGCCATTTATAAATAACAGAAATATATTTTTCATAGTTCTTTAGCCTGGGAAGTCTAAGATCAAAGTGCAGATTGGTTCATTTTCTGGTGAGGATCAGGTCTTTGCTTCCAAGGGGGTGCCCTGAAGGCTACATCCTCTGGATGGGAGGAATGGCGGGAGAGACAGAGGGCAAAGAAAGAGGAATCTTCTCCATCAAGCTCTTTATAAAGGCAACTAGTTCCACTGACAGCAGAAGGGCAACCAGTCCCATTCATCTCTAAGTCCCACCTCTCAATATGGTCACATTGGCCCTTGTGTTTCAACCCCTGAACTTTGGAGGGTTTGCATTCAAATCATAGCACTGGTTTATAGGAACAATGTGGAATTATATTAATTATGATGTTATAGCTTAGAGTCTATACTTTCAGTAGCACTGTGATTATTAGCTTAGGAAGACACTGTCTTGAAATAAAATATAAAAAGGGTTGGTCTTGTGCCCTGGGTTCCATCCCCAGTACTGTAAAACGACAAAACAAAACAAAACACCAAAAAACAAAACAAAAATACAAACAGGACAACAACGAAGCACTCTAAGCATTTTTCAGTCACCCACTTCTTAGTGCTCAGTTCCTTATATGAACATAATCCTCTGTTTGTGGTACCGCTAGTGATAGTGGCAGACAGGCTGCCCCCAACACAAATGGAGATCCATATGGCACATGTCTAGATAGTCAACAGGTTTACATCCAGCTAACCAACTGTTAAAATATGTTTGGCAATACTTTATTATCTTAATTTTGTTATATCTTTTTTGTCAGTTTTATTGAGATAAAATTTATATAGAATAATAGCACAACAATCACCTCTTTTAAATGTACAATTCAAATAAACTCAATTTATTTGCAGATGTGTGTAATGATCACCACAATATAATTTTAGAACATTTCCATGATCATAAAAGGAAATGTCTTATCAACTAACAGTCATTCCCCATTTCCACTTGGCCTCAGGTAAATACTAATCTCTCTGTCTCTCTTGTTGCCCTTTTATTTATTTATTATTATTAGTTAATGTTTTTATTAGTGCATTATAGTTATACATAGTAGTGGGGTTCATTGTGACATATGCATAAATGCATATAACATAATTGGCTCCATTTCAATCTCCTGCACTTTCCCTTTCCCTTACCTCCCAATTGCCCCTTCCTTTCCTCTACTCTATTGGTTTTCAATCTATTTATATCATTTATTTAAAATCTGGTGCATTATGGTTATCTTTAAAAGTGCAATTCATCGTGATGTATTCATACATGCACAAATCATAATTCATTCAATTACATTCCACAGTTCCTCCCCTTTCCCATCCTTCCCCTCACCCCCTTCAAGCCCCTTTTTATTTTTTTAATTTTTATTTATTTTTTTTATTTTATTGGTTGTTCAAAACATTACAAAGCTCTTGACATATCATATTTCATATATTTGATTCAAGTGGGTTATGAACTCCTATTTTTACCCCGTATACAGATTGCAGAATCACATCGGTTACACATCCACTGATTTACATATTGCCATACTAGTGTCTGTTGTGTTCTGTTGCCTTTCCTATCCTCTAGTATCCCCCCTCCCCTCCCCTCCCATCTTCTCTCTCTACCCCATCTACTGTAATTCATTTCTCTCCCTTGATTTTTTTTCCCTTTCCCCTCACATCCTCTTATATGTAATTTTGTATAACCCTGAGGGTCTCCTTCCATTTCCATGCAATTTCCCTTCTCTCTCCCTTTCCTTCCCACCTCTCATCCCTGTTTAATGTTAATCTTCTTCTC
>NW_026000211.1:12614202-12621891 GCF_001458135.2 Marmota marmota marmota | reverse complement strand
CTCCTCCCTTCTGCTAGTGATGGTCTAAAATTTGGGGAAGTATGGCTGTATGCTGGACCGGTAGTCAGTGACGGGTATGATCAAATTGCAGTGGTATCAACCTAAGACAGGAGGCTGACACCTAAAGGTCAGTTTTTCCCATGACGGGTAAGAACCATATGTTGAATTGGACAACCTACCAGGCACGGTCCTTAAGCCACATTGCTTGTTGTTTAATTAATCAGAAGGGGGGAGATGCTGGGAGCCATTAGCCAAGTAGGTATGACAATTTCCTTGCCAGCGTACTCCATGTTGCTTAGTGGAAGGACTCGTGGAAATAGGACATTTTGCAGTGACATTGCATGTAGATGACCTTGCTCAAGGACCAGGGCGGATTAGGGTGTTCCCGGTTTAGGATAATCGGGTTTAGGGCGTTCCAGGTTTAAGATTATTCCTGCTGGGAATAGGGCGTATCCTGCTGCCTGAGTTCCCCTTGAGTTCTCACGGGATTCAGACAGTATTTTTTGGGAGATAGAAGCCCAGTGGAGGGGGATTTGGGCAGAGAACGTGGATTTCCCCAGAACGTGTTTGTAGACGGCTGGTGTGAGTTCGGGAATAAAGAGTTGCTGTTTGAATCTATAAGCTGTGTGGTGGCTCGTGATTGTGTGCCCAGCCAGACTGCAGCATCTGTTCCTGTCTTATGCTAGTCTTTTAATAAAACTACTTCTCTTTTAACCACTGAATTTGGAGGGTTCTTTATGTATTCTTGATACAAGTACTCTTTATCAGGCATATGATTTGAAAATAATTTTTCCTAGTCTCACCATTCCTGGCTTCATTTGTACTTTCTTGAAGGTGTTTTCTGACATGAAAGTTTTTAATTTTAAATCTGAGTTATCATTATTTTCTTCTATTGCAAGTGTTTTATATATATAACCATTGCCTAACTTGAGATCATAAAGATTTACTCATCCCTTATTCTAAGATTTTTGAAGTTTTTTGCTCTTGCATTCAGGTCTATGATCAATTTGGTGTTAGTTTTTGTGTGTAGTGTAAGGTATTTTGCTTGTGTGCACACAAGCAAAATACCTTACACTACACAAGCAAAATACCTTACACTACACACAAAAACTAACACCAAATAGCTGTTTTGTTGAAACAAAACAAAACAGCTGTTTTTGTTGAAACATCATTGTATTTCACTGACCTTGGTTTTTTTTTTTTTAATTAAAATTCAGTTGGCCCAGCCAGGCATAGTAGCACATACCTGTACTCCCAAATACTTGGAAAGCTGGGGTAGGTAGATTATAAATCCATGGTCAGCTTCAGCAATTTAGGGAGACCCTGTGTCAAAATAGAATAAAAAGACTTAGGGGCAGGGCTCAATGGTAGAAGGCCTGTGAGTTCAGTTCCCCAATACTGGAAAAAAGAAAGGGAGGTGGAGAGAGAGAGAGAGAGAGAGAGAGAGAGAGAGAGAAGGGAGGGAGGAAAAAATGGAGGAAGAGAGGAGGGAGGGAAAGGGAAGGGAAAATCAGTTGGCTCTAAGTGTAGGAACTTAGTTCTGGGTTTTCAATTCTTTTCTATTGATCAACATGTCTGTCACTACGCTAATACCATATTCTCTTGATTCCTCTAGTTCATCTTTTATTTTTTTAAATATACTGTGATGATTTCCTCTATATTCAGATTCTAATTTAGAATTATTCTATCCTTTACTTTGGAGTTTTGCCTCACAACACTGAAAAGCAGCCCCTTACTCTTAGCCTGGCCTTTCCCCCTTCTTCTCCCCCTCCCAGCTCTGTCTCATAGCAGTAGAAGACTCCCGTGCACAGGTTTAGATACCCCAACCCTCACTGTAGGATGAAGGTTCTGTTTCTTTGCTGCTTGTCAGTGGGACACCCATTGCTCCTAGAGGCCTCTCTCTTGTTCTTCCTCATGGCCTTCCACTCCCTAGAGCCAGTAGTGATGCACCAAATCCTTCTCACCCTTGAAATCTCTCTGGCTTCCTCTCTGCCTCATCTCTCTTTGGCCTTCAGCTAGAAGAAATCTCTCCTTACAAGGACTTATGTGATGGCATGGATCCACTCAGATGATCCAGAATCATCTCTATATTTTAAGGTCAACAAATCAGTGAGCTTGATTACATCTCCAAAGTCCCTTTTTCTCTACGTAATGCAAAATATTCACAGGTTTGAGTGATTATTGTATGGACAGCGTTGAAGGACCATCCTATCGCAAAGAGGTTAGAATTATTAAATTAGTGTTGTGGTTTTGATTGTCTGAAAAAAATTTTAGTTCACCTTCATTGTGAAAGATTATTTTATTTTTTAAAAAAATATTTATTTTTTAGTTGTAGTTGGACATAATATTTTTATTTTATTTACTTGTTTTAATGTGGTGCTGAGGATCGAACCCAGGGCCTTGCACGTGCTAGGTGAGCACTCTACCACTGAATCACAACCTCAGTCCTTGAAAGATTATTTTCATTGGCAATAATTCTAAGTTGACAACTATTTACTTTTGGTATTTAAAAATATATTCCATTGTCTTCCAGTTCCATTCTTTCTATTGATAAGTCAGCAAAATGTTTTATTGTTATGTATTTGTAGTTAATGCATATTCTTTCCCCTGGCTATTTTTAGAAGTTTTTTTTTTTTTGTCTTTTGTTTTCAGCAGTTTTATCTTGATAAACCCATGTATGATTTTCTTTGTGTTTATTTTACTTGTTGCAAAATCTATGAGATCATGTTATATAACAGTTTTGGAAGTTTTTCTTATCTCTTCAACTATTTCTTCTGCCTCATTCTTATGGAATTTAAATTACACATGTATTAGATTGCTTCAATATACCCCACTTAATTCCTTTCACATTTTTTTCATACTCACTTTCTTTTGGCTTTAAATTTTGTATGGTTTCTATTCATCTCTTTTCAGCTCAACAATAATTTCTTGTTCTGTATATTGTCTAATTTTAAGCTTATACATTGAATCTTATTTTCAGAGATTGTACTTTCCATTCCATTCTAAAATTTCATTTGATATATACATATTTTTTGATTCTATGGTAAAATTCTCCTTTGCTTTGTTTTTCCTCCACATTTTCCTTGAACAATTCAGTTTATTTTAAAGAGTTTCTTCTTGCTACGGCCTGTTTTTTAATATATATTTATCTCCCCCACTCAAGGAACTCAACAAACTAAACATAGTAATTTTCCCTCAGATACCTTATAACTTTTAAGTAAATGCCGGACATTTTCTATGAAATATTGAAAAATATCCAGATGATGTCATCTTCTACCAGAGAAAATTCACCCATCCCCTTGCTAAGTTCTTAGAGTGGGGTTTGATCACTTTTGTTCAATAGGGAACTGAGAAGCCCCTAGTCGGCCTACACTTTGACCTAGCTTGGTTTACCTTAGGCTCCTCCCTCCTCTTTGTGCTAATGGGCTCTGGGGCTTTCAACTGAGGACCTGGTGAGTGCCCTAGGGTTCCTCTCCCTGTTGGGTCATAAACTCTAATTTTTGTCTCATAATTATGATGAGGCTAACAAAACTTTACTGTTTTTCAGCCAAGTGTTTGATCCTCCCATCCTTTGTAGGTGTCTTAAAAAGAAAACTGTCCTTGTTTGAGGCCTTTTAATTTATGTCACTCCAGTTACATAAAGCCAGCACAGAGTCTCTGTTCATCAGAAGCTGCTCTCTACTCAGGCAAAGCCTGAAGATTACCCACTTTCCTTCAGGAAAGGTGGCTGTAAGAGATTGGCTCATTGCTTCATAATTTTTCCCTTGGAAATTTTATTACCTTTTTGCTTCAGGAGCAGACATGCTTATATTTTATCTGACTTCTCTAGTTGTTCCTGGAAGAATCATTGGCCCGACATATTCAACATCACCTTACTTGGAAGCACAGGGTCAGTGCTAGAGATGGTATTATTTTTATTTATTTATTTATTTATTTATTTATTTTTAGATAACTTCTCAGAGCTATTTATTGTAGCGGTAGGGTTCATATATTGATTATCTCTGAGATATTTACTATTTAATATCTAAAGCTACTTAAGTAAAAAATCAATTATTTTAAGATTAATTTAAATTATGTAAAACATATATGTGTGTGGAATACAGAGGTGATATTCATATATATATGTAATTTTTAAATGCTTGTAGTGAAAAAAATGTAGGATAACTTATGTGCTCTATTGCTATAAATGAAAGACTTAAATGTACTTTTTTCTTGATGGTACATTTTCTATAAAGATATGTTATCTTTTGTGTGTGTGTGTGTGTGTGTATATATATATATATATATATTTAATTCTGGTATGAAATGTCATTTTTTGACATGAGGTGCTTATCTGGTTACTTTTACAAATTATACTTAAATCTTTCAAAAAATGGATAAGTAGAACATATTAAAAGTCGTGAGTTGAAAAGACACTAAGTTTGTATGATTATCACAGGTGGTAGACAAGTCTCATGGATGTGCTACTTATTTTTCTAGAATCAAGACAATCCCCATTAATGGCATAAAGGAAATGTGAAATTACAAACAATACTACTTCATTTTTTAAAGCGGACATATATATTTTTTTCATCAAGAATAAATGAGATAAATGACTAAAAGGTAATGACTTTATTTTGAATTATCAGGAAAAATCAACTACATATAATATTTTTCTAAACTCTTTGCCCAGTTACATCTAAAGTGATTAAAGTATAACACAGCATCAATATGTAGTTTCCTTTATAATTGCATGCCCCAATCAGGTGTTCTACTTTAAAAAAAATTTTTTTAGATGTTGATGAATCTTCATTTTGTTCATTAATTTATATGTGGTGCTGAGAATTGAACACAGTGCCTCATACATACAATGCAAGTGCTCTACCACTGAGCCACAATTCCAGCTCCATGAATCTGCACTTTTTAATAAATGCAACATGAATTAGATCATTATGCTTTTTCCTATGAAAGACTATGTTTCTGCCTTTTAAATGTTTTGATATATGCATGTTTCAGATAGCAGTTATCTGATTAACCATAGAATTTTCCTAAAACTCCCTATTTTTAGCTGACCCTTTCCTTCCCTTTGGAAATCTGCCATCTGCAATAATCACAGAGGGGGGAAGGGCTGGTTTACTGGAGAATATGTGTTTTGGGCAAGATGGCAGGGTCCTGCCAGGTTATAATTTCCCCTGCTGGAGATCTCAGATACTGAGTATTCACTTCCTTCTTTGGGGGAAATACAATTAAAGATAGAACTTGGTGATTACATTTTCTGAAAAATGAGTGGATAATGAACTGTTGTTATTGCAGAGAGCAGGAGAAAATACATAAAATTGTGTTTTACCATGAAGCTTTGTTATTAACATCAGCTATTGTTATTTCACACGAAGTAGTAACAGGGGCATTGCGTGTATCCATCTGTATAGAAAAACAATGATAAAATAGTATGTATTATGGCAGTAGTTGGTCAGTTTTGCCCACCTGGCCCTCATAGGGGATGCTGTTTACATGAAGAACACAACCCTCTGGGAGTACCAGTGAGATGCTCAAATACTGCCAGGATTTCTGTAAATCCACTCCTTTATTTCTTACCAAAAAAAGCCCATAAATATGCAAAGGAATTAGAATAAAATTATTACTGGAGACACTTTGAATCAGACCTAATTTAAAAAGAAATCAATCCCAAAGTGACCTTTTAGTGTTAATAACCATTTTCTTATAACACAATTTCCAGTTATAGACACTCTGCCTGGGATCAAGACTCCTAGGTTGGGCTGGGGCTGTAGCTCAGTGGAAGAATGCTTGCTTAGCATGTGTGAGGCACTCGGTTTGATCCTTAGCAACACACACACACACACACACACACACACACAGAGTATATAAATAGATAGATAAATGAATAAATAAAATTATTAAGTAAAAGAAACTTTAAAAAAAAGACCCCTAGGGGCTGGGGATGTGGCTCAAGGGGTAGCGCGCTCTTGCCTGGCATGCGTGCGGCCCGGGTTTGATCCTCAGCACCACATACAAACAAAGATGTTGTATCCGCCGAGAACTAAAAAAAATAAATAAATATTATAATTCTCTCTCTCTCTCTCATCTCTCTCTCTCTTTAAAAAAAAAAGACCCCTAGGTTTCAAAGAGCCATAAGTAAGCATCATACTATACATCAACATCATACTATAAGTCCTTATTTTTAGGGCACCAAACAAAGCATAGTAATCTTTCATGTGTTAGCTTAGTATTACCCACTGCATGAAGTCTTCTCTCATTCCCAGTGTCACCCATTTATAATTAGCCTCTCCTTCCTTTAATACCTCTCCTATTTTTTTTTCTTCTCTGCAGTATTGCTTCTACCATGGCAGCAATAAGGCATAAATTCATTTCGCAGTGATTACTTCTGTCTTCTCTTACAAATCATAAACTTCCTCCAAACAAGAGCCATGTCATATCTTTTTCTCTATGTCTGGTGCTCAGCACACTGCTTAGAATACAGTAGTATTTGGTACATGATTGTTGATAAATGGGAGCAAGACTTATTAAATTCTGGTCATTCTGAATTAAAGCTTGAGGCAAGCATGCTTGTGATATGGACATGGGTGTTGTAAAACATTTCAATAATTTTGTTTGGGTGATGGAATAAAAATGAGCATGAAATTTGGATTGCGTTTATAATATCAAGCAGAAAAAGAATAAAATATCTTAATAGAGAAAATATCACCCTAGGCTGTTTTCTACTCTCAATTACTGCCATGAATACATACATACAAGAATTGAACAGGAGCAAACCATTAATAGAAAAATAAGAAAAAAATTTTGCACAATGTTCTTTGAAAATTTGTTTTAGCCCAGGATGCACTCTGCCATTGTAATTAAGGTGCCCAGGCCAGTATCTCAACAATGCCAGAGTGAAGAGGGGTCCTGAGTGGTGCAGGTCAGCAGAAGTTACTATGGCCTGGACCATGTGTTAAAGCCCTTGTCCCTAACCCATGGCACTATTGGGAGGTGATGGAGCCTTTGAGAGGTGGAGTGAAGTGGAAGGAAGTGATGTAATTGTGAGTGTGCCCTCAAAGAGAAGTGTGATATTCCTCTTCCTTGGCTTCCTGGCCACCATGAAGTAAGCAGCTTCTTATGATGTGCTGCCTTACCACAGGCCCCAAAGCAGTGGGTCAAACTGAAACTTCCCAAACTATGAACCCAAATAAACCTTTCCTCTTTATAAGTTGATCATCACAAGTATTTTGTTACAGAAAATTGGAGAATGCAGAGACATTTTTCAGGAGCCTCTTAAGAACCATCTGCAGATAATGTTCAGGTCATATGAGGCTTTTACTTCTAGTGACAATAAATTAAATTTTGTTCTAGAAAATATTTATTCATTTGGGGAAAAATAAATGGGGAATCAAAATAGATGACCGGTATCTAGGAGCACACTGAGCCATATTGAGAAAGTGTCTTAGGCAGTTAGAAAGTCTTTCCTATAAGGAAAGTCCACCTAGGATCTTGAGAAAGGTAAGTGTCATTAGTAGGTTGTAGGGAGAAGTGAGGTATGGGATGTGATTTTGCGGTCTTTTTAATATCAATGTAATTCTCAACCACAAGATAGCACCAATACCGTCAAAGTAAGTAATTCACATGTGAGCCCTTGATGAAAATATTACTAACTCTTTGAGAAATGCGGCAATCCTGCTGCAGCAAAATAACAGG
>NW_026000211.1:12575373-12614177 GCF_001458135.2 Marmota marmota marmota | reverse complement strand
GGAAAAGGGGGGGGGTGGGGGGTTGACGAGCAACTTGTGTAGATTGATACAGCAGGAGTGGGAGCCGTTTATTGTAGGAGAGGAGGGGTATATATACATTCCACACAGCTTATCTTAATTAACATAAACTAGATACAGCAGTCAACCAATAAGGAATCTCCACACTTAATGGCTCACTGGCATTACTTCACAAACCACTCCCTCTGGCAAAATGCCAGGCGCCATCTTGACTTGTTTACAGACCTTAACAGAGAAAGAGTGCTGGGGACTTTATAGCATTGTTGTTATAAGCACAGATTCTAAAACCAGACTTCCTGGATATGAATCCTGGCTGGGTGATTTAACAGCTGAGATGCTGCACAAATTGCACAACTTCTCCGGGAATCAGTTTCTCATCTATAAAATTAGGATAACAACAGTATCTACTCCATATGGTTGTCATGCAGATTAAATGAATAAACATACATAAAATACGTAGCATGGTTCGTGACGCATAGAAAATGCCATACAAATGTCAGCAGTTTTATTATTCTTCTGAGATCAGTTGTAACTTAGGCATTAATAATTGATTCTGTTCTTTCTGGATAGTAGGTGAGCACATAGTTATATCATTAAGCAAAATCATGAATACTGAAAAAGTGATGTGATAAAATTATAAATTTTTCTTTCTTTTTTTTTTTTTTTTGGTGGTGGTGTTGGGAATCCAGCTTTCTAGGCAAGCACTCAACCACTGAACTACATCCCCAGCCCTGATGTGACAAAATTAAAGGTGGATTATCCTTGAAGGAAGACTTTGGAAGTCTTGTAATTAAAACAAATGGTCACCTCATGGTTATAGGAGTTCTGTGGTGTTAGAGTCTGTAAACAAGTCAAAATAACACCTGGCATTTTGCAAGGGGAATGTTAGAGTTCGTAAACAAGTCTGGATGGCGCCTGGCAAAATGCCAGAGGGAGTGGCTTGAGAAGTAACAAAAGTGAGCCATTAAGTGTGGAGATTCCTGATTGGTTGACTGCTGTATCTAGTTTATGTTAATTAGATAAGCTGTGTGGAATGTATAAATACCTCTGTTGTCCTGCAATAAAGGGCTCCCACTCCTGCTGTATCAACGTACACAAGTTGTTCGTCACCCCCCCAGCTATTTTGCCCAGCCAGCCGGGCTGCGGCACTGTGGAAATTCTAGACTCTACTGCAGTAAGTTTTTATTGAGTGGTTTTAGCAGATGCCATTGTTTCTGACACATACCCATTTAATACCAGAAAATATGGACTTACGTATCCAAATGCACACACAACACTGCTTCTATAAAAATAATATATCAGCACATTCTTTTTTCTTTATAAAAATTGACTTTTCATAGATTCCACAATCAAGATGTCAATGAACTATAATTTCCTGTCTAGAGTCATATGAATTATAGTTCTACCTGAATCATGCATATATTGCAAGAGCAATAGTATTCTGAGGGTCTATTTCTATGTAACCAATCATCCCAAATTTGGTGATGTAAAATTGCCACAATTTTATATTCTCATGATTCTGTTAAGTCAGACATCTTGGCAGGGCACAGTGGGAATGTCTCACCTTTGCTACAAAAATAGAAGCTTCAATTGAGTATGTTTGGAGATGTTTGGAACAGCTCTATGTTGGGGTCATCAATTGGGGTCCTTAGTTCTTCTGTTCTGCTGGGGCTAGAATGTCTCCCTCATTTATGTTTCTGGTGACTGGTCCGGGATCATGAGGACAACAGAGGAATGGCCATAGTTGCTCTCTGCTGCACACCTTCTCCACATGCTGAGTCCGAGCTCCCTCACAACATAATGGTCTCAGGGTAGTTGCGCCCTTACATGGTGCTGGTTTCAAAGAGCAGAATTGGGAGCTATGGGATCAGTAAGGTTTACACCCATTTGATACAGTCTCCCTTCAGGTCTATTCTATTGGTCAAAGAAATCACAGTGTCTGACCACAGTCAAAGCTGTGGAAAGACTAATTCTTTAGTAGAGGAGTGGCAACATCCTATCATAACAGAGTGCACAGGAATGAGAGAGATCGTGGTAGCCATCTTTAGAAAACACCATCTGCCACGAACAGAAATGCCAATCTGAAGGCATTTAGGATGGAATGCACCTCCCTTAATGATGATTGTTTGGGCTTCTGTTATAGCACAGTAGACAAGCAGCGATTGATAAGCTTGGACAAGAACAAGTTTAGCCAAGCATTCTTTCCCCAGCAAAAATGGCAGGCAGTTGGCTGCAAGCGGTGGGGAGAAGGGCTAACAAAGAGTTTCATTCACAATGCTCTTCCATCCTGCACAAAATCCCACTCATCTTGAAACTTCGATCTTGAGACAACTGAAGCAAGTGTTCTCCTTAGGATATTTGAGATGGCTTTGAGGATTATGTGGTTAGATATTCATGCACTTCTACACCATTTTTTTTTTCTGAATGTTTTTCAAGTAAATTGGAGCATAAATTTCTTGTGAATAATATAACACAGGTTTATCTTGTAGATTCTTAGCTCCTTCAGAAGTTGCAGTGGATGATGAGAAAGCATGGGTCTGGAGTCAGAGATCTAGTTCACATCTTGGCTTCATCAAGTGTTGATGCATGACCTTGAGCACAGATTACTTAACATCTAACTAGTTTTTCTTGTTGAAAATTAGAATAATAATTATTCTTCCTTACTGAGTTTTATAAGAATGAGGCATTTGATAAACATTAAATATTTTCCCCCTCAGAAAATAACTAGGAAATCTTACCACTATCAGAGTCAATGTAAAGTTCTTGGGTACTGAATCTAGGGAAGGAAATGGTTCCTTGTCAAGCAGAGTTTGCCCATTCCTTTGTGATGGTACAGAAAAGTGATAGTAACAATATTTCCAGCAATTTCAACAGTGTGACCAATAAAGTCTTGACAAATTGAAGTTTTCATTTTTTGGACTAGAGTAGGTGGACACAATATCTTTATTTATTTATTTTTATGTGGTGCTGAGATTCGAACCTAGTGCCTCACACATGCAAGACAAGTGATCTACCACTGAGCTACCACCCCAGTCCCTGGACTACAGTAAATGACCACATCTTCCGAGACGCATTCCCTCAATATCCTATCCAACGCAGGACCTACCTGCTTCTTCATCACTTCACCTGTTCGACATGCTGTAAATACACTTTTGGTAATTTCTTTACTTAGTGCTTCCCCTATGCCCATTTTTCCCCTTGACTGGTGTTTCTTTTGTCTTCATAACAGCATTTGAAGAGATGCTTAATTTATCTCTGTTCTAGCTCTCTGCTACTTTAGCAACTGGAGATTGGGGGATGAGGGAGGAGAGATTGGAGTGGTGTGAATGTGAGGGGGAGGAAAAAGAAGGATAGACTGAAAAGAGAAGAAAACTATCTTCATGGACAAACTTTGGTGAATTGTTATGGAGCAGAAATAATTCAGTCTGTGTGTGGAGAACACTATGGGACAGCTGGGAACCAAGAATTATTGAAAATGAAAATACATTGAGTTACTTATCTCAAAATAGTACTACCATTATATCAACCTCTTGAAAAAAAATCACAATAAAATGACTTTTTAAGAAAAGTTCTCAAGGCATTGCTAGGCATGCAGTGATTATTAAAGGGTGATGATGATGCTAATGAGATTGGTTATGGTACAGATGATGACAGTAGTAGGAACCAATAAAGTATCTCTTCCTCTTCATTCCATTGAGTTCTAATGATGCAACCTCTAAGATGACCCTTGTTTTGAAGAGAGACAGTTTTTCTGATATTTGTTTGCTTGCATGTATGTGTATATTAAAAGCTTTCTATGTGCGAAGGAGAGCATTTATATTCTAAATTGCTCTTTTAATTTGTCATGTCATTTCAATTAGCTGAGTACTGGAATTTTACCATGGCTCATTATAAATGTTGTGGTAGGCAGCTTCTAAGACTCCTAACGATCTGTACCCCTTGGTATTCATACCTTTGCTTAATTCCCTCTCCTTGAGCGTGGGCTTAGCTTGAGTCACTCATTTCCAGCAAATGGAATGCAGCAGTGGTGATAGGATGTCAATTGTAAGATTAGGCTGTGGTTTCCATCTTCACTGATATGAAGAAAGCCATCTGGTATGTGGTGAGTTACCTTATGGTCCATATTGCAAGAAACAAGATAGTCCTCCAGAGAGTGAGGACGTGAGGCTCTAAGACTAACTCTCCAGAACTGAATCCTGCCAGCAGTCATGTAGATGAGCTTGGAAATGGATCCACACCTATTTGGACCTTTAGATGGTTTCACTACAAGTTCATAGAGACTTGAACCAAAGGCAAATGGCTGAATCTGGATCCCTAGCTACAGAAACTGTGATGATGAATTTTTGTTGGTTTTTTTAAGTTGCTAGGGTTTGGGATAACATGTTATATAGCAACTGAAAAAAATTTAAATACCCTTCATTCAAGAGGCAATGTTGAAGGACTTTTTGAGAAAAGTCTACCTTACCAGTAGTTGGTTAGCTAAGCAAACACATGAAGATTGAGCTCTGCAAACAAGTTGCCTAGATTAGGATTCTAGTTCTACCACTTCATTGATGGGGAATCTGAGACAAATTACTTACATTCTGTGTGTCTTAGTTTCTTCATCCATAAAACAATGAGAATAGTAATAATATGTACTACAAGGGGCCATTATAAGAATTAAAGACCTTTCCATCTTGTTAAGTGCTAAAGTAAATTCCACTCTATTATTATTAACAGGAGGGGTTGCTGCTTAAGGAAGACAATGAATGGCCCTTGGATCTTGATGTGGAAAGAGCATGTAGATAAGATTTGTCCAGACATCTTAGAGCTGAGCTCCTAAGTTATGTATTTTGGAAAAGAGGCTTTCTTTCTGCAGTTTCAGGGATAGGATACAGAATGTTTTGAGTCTTAGTCTTGACCTATACTTGGCTCTAGGACTTTTCAGCCTAGACAGGAGTAGCAGAAAGGGGAAAACCTATCTTCTTCACTTTGAAACAGTCTTTCAACAAGTAACTATTTGAAAACACTGTTCCTTTGATTGTAGGAAATATTCCTTGTTCTGGAAAAATCATTCAAACAAATGTATTTAGTTATACAATACATAGCAGATGTATTAATACGTAGAAATACATCTCCTTTGGGTAGGAGATGTCTGAGATGGAGTTCAAAGTGAAATACATCTGGTTGAGAATATCAGAGGTGTCCTGGGTTGAAGGTAGTCTTGCATTTATTTTATTAGGGAAATGTATCACATGTGCAAATGCTTGTTCTTGTGGTATTTTGGACATTTTTGTTCCAAAACTGCTGTTGGAAAATGAAGAGTCTGTGTGGTAATATTCTGGGAACAAACATAACTGCTTCAGAGTCAGATGACCAACAGTGTCCCCCAATTGGAAAGAAGGCCTGCATCATGGAACATGCTTCGCCTTGCCTCCTTGAAGCAGCAGGGTTTAGGCAAGATAATTCTGGGCATCAGGATGAGATAAGGAGCCTTTGAGGAGCTTCTTATGCAGGGATCAAGGTAAAGGAGACTTTGCACGAGACTCCAAATACAGAAGATGCTATGTTTCTGTTGCTGGCACGTTAGTTTGGAAGCAATCACATGGAAAAGGTTGGACCACAAGATGGTTTTTGTGTAAGTACTAATCATTTAGAAAAGCTCTGAAAAGGATTCAGTCTAGAAGGGATAGTTTGCCCAGGTGATCTTTAAGGTCCCTTCCTTCTTATGATTATATGCTATTTAAAAATGCAAGACACGATAGAACTTGCAATAGAAGCAGCAAAATTCCCACCTCTGATTCAATGGAGGGAAAGCCTAAACATTGCAATGCAATTGTATTCTGGGCTCTGGGAGAAGCAGAAATTGGGAGTGGGAAGGAACTACCCTAAGGGGGAAATGTTATCTCCATACATGAATGACTAGAGAAGGAAGAAATTGGTATTTTATTGAATGCCTGCAACTTTCACATTATCTTACCTCTCATAACAACTCTCTGTTTTGGAGATGAGAAATTTGAGAGTGACAGAGGCAATTTACTTAAGGTTCCTCATCTATCTGATAAGTAGATTGAATATGTAAGACAGTATTCCATAGCCAAACTACTTGTACTAAGCCATGCTAATATTTATCGTACAGATAACTGAGGACATTTATATTTAAAGGGGGAAGTGTGTTGGGAAGGGGAATGCTCATGAATAAACGGACTAATCAAAAACAAGTGTTGGGGCTGGGGATATAGCTCAGTTGGTAGAGTGCTTGCCTTACATGCACAAGGCCATAAATTCAATCCCCTGCACCACTAACAAACAAACAAATAAAAACCTAAATGTCACCTCAGTAGCAATGAGCACCCCTAGTGGCCAGATGTTGGCTTCTGAGTACCAATCTTCAATCAAAAAAAAAAAATAGAATTCCTTGTTAAAATGGCTGATGGCCTCACCCCCACCCCTATAGTGACAAGATCCTAGAACATCTTGCTATGCCAGAAAGAATTTTCTCAGAGATGATTGGATAGATCCAAAAGGACACAAAAGCCAGCTTTGGAGGGTCATACTGGGTTAATTTAGGATCATATAAGCACAAAAATAAATGATAGTTAAGAATTATAACCTAATGAATAAAGTAGGAATGCATAGTCTCTATCAATACAAATAAATAATAAATAGAGAAGAAAGGAAAGTATATCCTTACTATGTAATGCAACTGATAAATATAGAAGGAATGATGGAATTATAATACCAGAATTTAGCAACCATTATAATAATCAAGCCAAGTTAGAATCACTAATCACTATAGCTGATGGGTAAAAATTTGGGGAGTAACAGTATGGTATTTATATATCTCAAAGCACTTCTCAAAAAGATAGTTATTCATTACAAAGAGTAAAAGGAGTTTATATTAGAGAGATGTTACAAACAGTTTAGAAAAGAAATTTATGTATGTGTAGAGAGGGTAAAATGTTAACAACTGAAGACACTGAGTAAAGATATGTGGGTGATTCTTTGTATAATTCTTACAACTTTTATCTGTCTGAAATTATGTCAAAATAAAAAAAATTAAAGAGGTAATAAACAAACAAATAAACAAGTCACAAATGTAATATTTTTCCTTCTTCCCTTTTCCCATTCACCATTACTTCTCTTCTGGAGGACTAGGCACTGAGGAAGGAGGTGAAGAATGTGGCATTTTGACAGCACCAAATTGAGGCTTAGAGCTAAAACACTAAAAGCTGGGCAAGAAAATAACAGGTCTCATCCCACCGTGGGTGCCTGGGAAATTCTGAGGGCAGGATTCAGCTCCAGCTGCCTTCCTCACGCCAAACCCAGGACTCAGCTTTATGAGGTCTGAGGAGCAGACCTGTGACTGGTGACATGTCCTGGAAATGATGCAAATTTTGTAATCTAAGGTGACTTCATATCCCTTTCCTTTCTTGATTCTTTCTCCAGCCCAGTGACAGGGACTGAGTAGGACTTAAGTTCCATTGTATAGACAGGGAGACTGAATTATGTGTTCAAGGTCACACTCCACAAGACTAAAAATTAAAAAAATTAGGCCTTCAAACTAAGGTTAGTGACTATTTCATGAGAGGAAAATCACAGGGCACCAGTGGCAAGCTGCTCAGTTATTCCTTCCAACCTCCAAGCCTAAGTTGAACAACATTTATTTCTGTTTCATTGTTTTCCAAAGCATGGTCTAGGACCACCACCTACAAATTTGTTAGGGGGGAAAAAGGTATAATAAAAAACCATTCTGATTCATTCTCTACTGAATCAGAGACTCTAGGAAGGGGACCCAGATACTCGGTAAATGTTCAGGTGATTCTGATGCACACTGAAGCTGGACAACCACTGCTCTAGGTAAATGGAGCTTTAACCCCTTACACTTCTTATGTCAATTACCTCTTTGGATAAGACTTCAAGTCTCTCTCGATTAAAAAAAATAGGAAAAAAACAGAACCTTTTATAGAAACAACCTAAAAACGTAAAAGTATAATCACTTCCTTTTCTAGTAAATTTCTATGACCTCTTAATGAACTGTAAGCTGCGTAGCTGATACTAGGAATCACTGGGTTTCTTTTAGGGTAGACCCACAGTACCTGCTGAAGATACGACAGTGGAGTTCCACAAGAGTTTGAGAGGAGGTACAGAGGACAGTTTTTCGTGGTTGACTAAGTTTTTAAAAAAGCCACTTTCAAGGGTACATTAACTAGTCAGCGGGAGGTGGGAGGTGGGGCGGGGGTGGAGCTTGGGGAGGAGCGACACTCGAAGCTCCTGAATCGGTGCCTTCCTAGTGTCGCCGAGTCCCTCCCCCAGCCTCCCGGTACGCTTACGGCCCCCGACCTAAACGCACCTCTCTGGCCATCCGAGCCACTTAGATCACCTTAGACACCGGACTCCTCGGGCCGAGTCCAGCCAAGGGGATTCCCGGGCTCTGTGCAAACTGCCCGCCCCCTGGGCACCCTCCTCCCGGTCTCCGCCCCGCGCCGGGGCCGCCGGGTGCCGTGGGAGGCGAGGGTGCAGCCGCAGGAAGATGAGCGGTGCCTGGAGGGTGGCCCGGAGCTGCAGGTAACGTGCGCGGGACCTCGGGCGGGGACGGGCTCCGCACCCTTTCCCTTTCCTGCGCAGCGACGTGCTGCGACCGCCTGCGGACTGGGACTTGGCCCTGGTCGGCGTACACAGCAGCCTGGTCGCGGGGGTGGGGGGAGGTCAGCTGGACTCGGTTTGGGAGCGGGGGACACTGACGCTCCCCACTTGCTGTGCAGCTACGTCCGAGCGGCTGTTTTCTGGACGGGCGAGAGACCGCGGCCGCGGTGAGCTGGGGGCCGTGAGGCGGATGCCTCCGAAGATGGAGAAGTTTCTGCAGATCGCGCCTCACTCTCTAGCCATCGTCCTGGGCCCGGCCGAGGGGCCGGCTGGAGAGGGGCCCCGGGCAGCGCAGCCCGAGCCCCCGGTCCAGCCCCGGCAGCTCGCCCGACATCACATCGGCTACGAGATCTTCGCCGATTTCAAGGCCGAGAACATGCAGCACTTCTGGAACAAGAAGGTCACGGCGGCGGTGGCCGAGACCTTCTTCCTGGGCTGGATCGACGAGCAGGTCCTGCTGATCCAGGGAAAGGAGGAGCATCTGGAAGCGCTGCGAGAGGGCTGGACCCGCCGGGCGCTGCGGCCACCCTCGGGCTTCCACATCCGCTGCCTGGGTGAGTGAGGCCGCCGCGCGCCCCGTCCGCTCGGGGTCATTTCGTCCGCGGGACCCCCAGGCTGCCCTGAGTCGGTCCGCTGCCGGCACCGCGGAGGTGACGAGTGCCTTGGCATCTCTGGATGCGGGCGCCTCGGCGGAGGACGGAGGGGACCGTGGGCACTCTGGAAGCTCGGGATTTGGGAACTTCCTGGCACCTAAAATAGGGAGCTGTGCCTTTCCCCCACGCCTCCGGGTCCGGCCCACGGAGCCTCCCTGGCGGCGCGGGCGGCGCACCCCGGCGGGGCGGTGCCTGGGGCGGCCAGGTAGGCGGCGCGGTGGCGCGCGGGAGCTCAGCGGTAGCCTGCTCCGGGCTCAGTGAGTCTTACCGACTGCGCAGCGCGGGCCGCGGAGGTGCGTGCGGAGCTGAAGAAGGTGAAGAGGGCAGATTCAGGTAGCGTCAGGTAGCTGCGAGGCTCTAACTCAAGCGACTGCTGGCAGTTCAGGTGCGCCACCGACCCCCGGGCGTCCTTTCCCAGGGTGGCGACCTCGGGGGACGCGTCAGGTAGCTCAGGTGTTGGCTGAATTTTTACGCACCTGCATTTCAGACAAAACGGTAGATTTCGTTTTCAATGTCTTGCCTCCAGTACTTTATCCAAGTCATTTTGTGTGCTAGAAGGAAGAAAGGGACAACAAAGGACGGTGAAAAAAGTCCGATCTCTTTTGTTGACTAAAGAGAAAAAGAAAAATGTTAAGAGGGGAAAGGAGTCCGAGAGGTGATTTTCGCTGCCGTACTTCCAATGTTGCCTTGACTTGCTGTTTTTTATTGCACTACTTAACATTTTTTCATAATCCGGTTTGCATAGCTTTTAGAATTTGCTTTTTAGTTTTGCACCTTGGGCCTGGTGGCTTAAAAAAAAAAGTATAGTAAATAGTAATGCTTTATGAAACGATTTCAAGGAAGAAAGCATTCTTTACAGTTCAGGGGTTTAAAAATTCCTTCGTGACATTTTGGGAAGAGGTCAAAAGTTCAAACTCTAAAAGCGAAGTCGCCTTTTCGTTACCCACGGTTGCTATGATGCCTTCCTCTGAAGGATTAGCTTTTACCTGCTAGTGTGTCTTATATGCGCATGACAAATTTATAGAATTTTCAATTTTGTTGTGTTTTGTCTATTTTTGTATAGCAGAGATTTTTACAAAGCTGTCCTTGAATAGACAAAAAGCAGCTTGCATCTTGTTGGTTTTGTAACCTGTGCTGCATTTCAAAAGATGCTTTAATTCTCCTCCACCACCACCTCCTCCTTTTTTTCTTTTTCTTTTCATTTTAGTTTAGCAGAACCATCAGTTGCCTTCATGTAATTAAGCTGCTTAGTAAAGGGGCTGAGGTTAACACTTCTGAGACTTGATGTGCTCTTATACTTGTGGGACTTTAACACTTTAGGAAGAATATGTATATATATTCGTATTTCTGCACTGTATATATTTTCCTACAGCATTTTAATAGTTTGAGACTTGTCTTCATACTTTTTTTGCGTTTTATATTGAAAATGTTCAAATATTATATACAAAAGTAGTATAATATAAAAACAGTATACTGAAACCTTCAAGGACCCATTATCCAACTTCCAAATGTATCAGTGGCCTTGCCAATCTTATTTCATCCACCCTCACACCACCATTCTGAAATCTCAAATATGCAACTATGATAACATTATTGCATTTGCAAATATTTTAGCATGATCATTTTTTTTCCATTTCAGCAGAATTTATAAGCCTATAGGGATTCATGATCTCTCATATTAACCAAAGAGAAATATTTTGGCAGTTTTTAAAGATTCCAAATTGCTGTAGTTGACTGTTACCTTGATCTGATCTGGGTAGGTTGAGGGCGCTATCTCAAGCTAACTGTCCTCTGATGGGGCTTGCTTTGGCTATTGTAGTATTGGCTCAATCCTTAGTTTCATCCTAGGAAGCAAAGGGACTTCCTCTTAAAAGGGAGGCATCAGATGAAAGAGCAGGGGCGATACCTGCTGATATCTAAGTGAGAACTTTCTTTTGAAGTGCCTTGAGGGATCAACATCTCTAATGGAATTCCAGTTTTGCTTCAGTAATGATGGTACAATGCTGAATTGTTTGAAAGATTTTATCTGCTATAAAAATTCTCTAATGGAACGTTAGTGTCTGTTGCTGGCTTCCTCATTTTTTCTTCTTGCCAGATCTTTTATTGGGCTTTGTAATGCCAATGTCTGAGAGCCACTGATGACTGACTTGCAGGCTTTTTTTTTTTTTTTTTTTTCTGAGCCACAATACGAGTGGTGACAAGTTCAGATGCTCAAAAAGAAGAGGTTGAGGAGGCAAAATCACAGGGGAATGTCCAGTGGGAGCCTGGCTAAACTACTCTGAGTGATTGACTTTAGCATAGGAATGTCCTGGAATCTTTGAAATTTATATACAAAACCAGGAACCAGTCACTGTCTTTGACACTTTATTATTAGTAATACATTTCTTGCAGCATCCTTTTCAGTTGACCCTCTAGTCTGTATTACATATATTATCAGATAGTTTTATGCTACTTTGTGATTTTAGGTAATTATTTTGAGAATGTAAAACACCTATAGAACCAATGTATCTCATCGATGAGCACCTCAGAGGGCATTGTTATTCCTACTGGTTGAACTTGAATAAAACTCATCAATCACCAGTAGTCCTTTGAAAAAACTGGTAGCCAAATGCTGGTTCAAGTTTTATTACTCTTATGGTAGATAATGATTATTCATAAAATTGGTTGTTTTCTAGGTGTTCTCTTGAACCCCACTGTGGAGCGTTGTAATAAAACTCTTCTCTTAGATTGTCCCATTGAAGAACAGAAAGGAATGACCTTGCTCCTCTCTGAATTTTGCTTCTCTTGGGTTTGTGCTCTCACAAAACCTGCAGTGGAGAAGCTACTCAAGGAGAAGCAGAGAAACCGTCTGCCTGGGCATCTTGTCTTGGCTGTTCTGTAGTACAGTTGAGGCAGATCTACAAGTTTGTATTTTATTTTGAAACTTGAAAAATCTGTGTTGAAAAATGCAAGTATTTTGGTGCCTGTAATTCCAAAAGTCTATGGTTCTAACCAATGGTAAAATTTTGGCAAAGGCTGGAAAACAGGGTAGTAATCACGGTTTAACAAAAAGCAGGGAATTAAGGAACTTGAAGGAAAAGTAGTTTTGATTTTTTTTTTATATTCAGGTCTAGTACTTGGAAATAACCTACAGTAATATTCATGTCCATTGTTAGAAATAACCTACTCTGGGCATATGGAACAAAAGGTCAGACATTTGATTTCTAGGACTCCCTTGAAAGGGCTGCATATGTGTATACAAGATATTAGTAACATTTAAAAATTGTGCTATATATTTTGAGTACATCATGTTAAATTAAATCCCATACATGTTTATTAACTACTTACTAGTGTTTGTCTCTATCATTTTCTGAGACTGACAAGGCATGCAATTTGGGGGGAGGGATTCTGACATGAAAAACTGAGTGTGTCAAGTGGCTTGAGGACTTTTGCTTTTTGAGGGAGCAAGGAGCAGTTACTTTTGCTTAGTGAGCAGGCAGCCGAGGTTTCCCAGGGATGAGATGGCGAAGGCCTTGTGCAGGTGGGGGTTGGAGATCATGCAGAGTGGAGAGTTCATGCCATGTTTGGGAACTGGGTGGGGTGCATAGGGGAGAGTGGTGTAGGACACCAGAAAGGTGGCAAGATATGAAGATTTAGAAGCCACTGGGGGCTTTTATGCAGGAGGAGGGTGACAGTATTTGATCTGTGATATGAGATTTGAGGGGTAAGTGGGGGTGATGGATAGGACTGGGAGGGACTTAAAAACAAGAACACCAGCTAAGAGTCTATTGAAGCAGTCATGGGAAGAAATGATAAGTGCTGTACCTGGTTCTTATGAGGACCTTAACCATAAACTCCATAAACTCACAGGAATTAGTGTGGATCCACATGCTCCTCTCCCTCCTGGGGCTCCTGGATTTTCTCCCCTGTCAGTCCCAATGGGTTCCCTTGACTTCACATCTCAGGGAACATGAGTGACTCATCTCTGTCGTCTTCAGTGGCTCTTTATACTTTCCTATTTGATCCTTAGATATTCAAATAATTAGGACCAAATATACATTTAAGACTTGAATATTCTTTTTAGACTGTGTATCAGAACTTTAGTTTATGTTATAAAATTGTTCGGAACATAGGGGCACCAGGATTTTATTCTATTTCAAATTTTTTTATTGTTTTTCTCAGAAAGTTGCTCTCCCTTTTTTAAAAAAATGTGTATTTTTTAGTTGTTGATGGACAATACCTTTATTTATTTATCTTTATATGGTACTGAGGCTCAAACCCAGTGCCTCACTTTTGCTAGGCAAGTGCTCTACCACTGAGCTACAGTCCCAGCCCCAAGAGTTGTCCTCTTGAAGTGGTTTCTCTAAGAAATCAAATTTCAAGGCAGAATTGTTTTTTAAAAAACTGTATACTCCAAAAACGTTGGTATGTTCAATGAATTCTAGTTAAAATGCTTGTTTAGGTCAATTTAAAATTGAATAATATTTCTAGACTAATAGTTTGAGCTACTCAACAATTGTTTTGAAGCTTTTTAAGTTATAAAGATTGATTCATTCAGCAACTGGAGCACCTGCCAATTTATAGAATTTGTTTTAGGCATAGAAGTGGAGAACGAGGCAGGCATTTTTATTATATATAAACTTACATTTTAGTGGGCATCAGATATTTTAAAATTGGAGAAACGTGATATGATAGAGAGTAATGACATAATAATAATGAATATAAATATAAAATAATATTGATTTATATATAAATGTAAAATAAATATTGATTCTTTACTATTTTAGGTGCTTTATTTTTATTAGCACCTAGAAAGGTGCTAATAAAAATAAAGCACCTAAATACTCTTTAGGTATCATTATATTACCTATTTTGAAAATGGGACATTGAAGAACAGAAAGATAAGTGCTGTAGTTTAGATATGCTTTGTCCCCTCAGGAACTCATGATGTAATTTGCCATTGTGGTGGTTTTATAAGGTGAGATCTTTTAATAGGTTAGATTGTTAAGTGGAGAATCATGCCTTTCTCAAAGGACTGAATTAATTTTTGTAGTAATTACCTGGAGAGTGTGCTGTTATAAAATGCAGCTGCTTACAGTGTATTGCACCCATATACCTTTTCAGCTTTCCACCATGTTATGATACTCTTGGAAGACATTGTAGCTAAAGCTCTTGGACTTCCCAACCTCCAAAAGCATTGGACAAATAAAATTATTTTCTTTGTAAGTGTCACAGTCTCAGGTATTCTGTTATAGCAGTAGAAAATTGACTAAGACAATAAGTATTTCTCTAAGGACATTTAATTAGTAAATGATAGGGATAGACTCTGTACCCAGGCAGATACATTCAAGAGCAGTGTTTTAAATAGTTACTCTGTGCAACCTTATTTGAGGGAACTTGAATGATGGGGCATGAATCAGCCAGCAATGATGGAGGAGCAGATGGAAGCCATCTTGATGTGTTGGAAGAACAGAAAAGAAAATCATAAGGCCTGGCTAAGGTCAGGTCTGGAGGGGACTTGTGGGCATTTATTCTGTGATGAGAAGATGTGAGCAGCCAATAAATATAGAGTGTTGGTTTGGGGGTCTATAGAAAATCCAGAAAAGATTGATGTGGGCTTCATTCTTAAAGAAGTTTACCTCTCATATTAAAATCTTAGGATTAAATCTAAACAGTGAACAATGATGTATTTAAAGTTGTATTAACTTCTAGGTAGTCGTATTTTTTTTTTTTTTTTTATGAATTACCTCAGTCTGGCTCACAGATATTTTAAGCAAAGGTGTGTCAATGTCATTATACTAAAGCATTTGGAATGAACTTGTGAGATCTAGGCCTTGCCTAACCATAATTGAGAGGTTTTGCAAAGATTTATAAATTTCATTACGAATAGCTTACTTATGATCTGGAGCACATGTTTGCTTCTTTGCAGGCTGCCTTGGAATTTGGAAAAGAAATGGCATTGAAAGGTAAACTTGCCAGTTGTTACTAAATTCTTTAAAAGAGTGCATAAAACAGAAAGGTGCATATTATGCAAGAGTGAAAGGTGCATCTGTTCAGGAGATGATCATATATTTTGAAGCAAAAGATAAAAAAGAAAACAAAAGGGCAGGGAAGTTTGTTATATATAAACTTTTTGCTTCTAGTAATTTTAAACATTTTCAGTCTACTTATAATATCTCACATAGTGATGATTTAAACAACTTAAAAACAGAAATTTCAGCCCAATATGGTGGCACATGTCAGTTTTGCCATACTGGGGAGGCTGAGGCAGGAGGATGCTTGAGCCCAAGAGTGTGGGGCCAGCCTGAGCAACACAATAAGTCTCTATTTCTAAAAGCTAAAACAAAAACAGAATTTTCAGTGTATGCAGTGGTGTTAGCATAGTTACTGGAAGTTTGGAGACTGTACTTGTATCATACTTGATTTATATTTGTGAAACAAATTTTAAGCCTTATAATATAGGTGTAGACATGATATAATTGCAGACACTTGTTAATATGGGAAACTAATTATCTGGTTTATAATTTATCTCAATTAAGATTAAATAGGAATATTGATAAGGAGTTAGTTGTAGATCTAGTCTATTGATATATAATACTATAATAATAAATATATCTTTAAGAAGGTCTTATGCCAAGAGCTTTTGATAAACTTGATGTATTAGTCAGTTTTGCATCACTGTGACCAAAATATCTGGCAAGAAAACTTAGAGGGTCCATTCCATTGCTCTGGGCCCAAGGTGAGGCAGGACATCATAGCGGAAGGGTGTGGTGGAGGAGTGCTGCTCATCTCATGGCAGCCAAGAAACAGAGAGAGGGAAGGGGGAAGCGGCCACAAGGAAGGGACATTTCCTTCCAGGGAATGTCCCCAGTGACCCACCTCCTCTAGCCACACCCCACCTGCCTACAGTTACTACTCAGTCCATTTCGACTAGGACAGAATCGTTTCACCTCTAAACATTCCTGCATTAACACAGGAACTCTGGGGGAAATCTCATATCCAAACCATAATATTTGGGTCATACTGTTATTAAAGGATTTGTTTTATATAGCTTTTTGTATCTTGATGTTAGTTGATCTCAACACTGTCAGAAGTGGATACTGTTAAGAGCCAGAACTAGAGTTATCTCTTTGAAGAATTTGATAAAAGACTTAGATAAAGAGGTAAAGAAGACTCATCCAATCCTTTGGGTTGACCATGAGGATATAAACTCTTAGGGGGTGAGAAAGTCTACATAAGCAGACTCCAGGTCTTCAGATGTTCTTATGATATTAATAATATGAATGAATACCTCTGTGTTGGAGAATTTACTCTCTTTTTTTTTTTTTTTTTTTTTGCACCCAGGGGGTACTTAGCCACTAAACCACATCCTCAGCCCTTTTTTATTTTGAGATGGGGTATCCAAATTTCTCTAGTTGCTGAAGGCCTTGTTAAATTTCTGAGACTGGCTTTGAACTTGCCATCTTCTTGCGTCAGCCTCCTCAGCCACTGGGATTACAGGTGTGCATAACTGTGTCCGGTGAGAATTTACTCTTAAGACCTAAACAAATACAATAAAATCTATTTTCTCAATTTAGTGTGAAAGCCCTAGAATATAATTTTCTTAAATGCTTGTCTCTGTAGTCAGGGTGTCAACTGATCCTTTGCAGAGCACACCATATCTTGTAGATTATTTCCAGGCTATGCCAGTGACTAACAATAAGTTCAAAATAACCTTCTTCTCATGGGTCTAGTGTCTTTGGAACCCCCTAAAGGTTTACCGGTGTCATTAAGAGGGAGAATCCAGTCTAGTGGGATTCCATCTTGTTACCACCTGAGATTGCTGCAGTCTTCTGTCTTCGTGGTGAAGCCAGGGATGCTGAGAGATGCTGGATCAAAGCATAGGCACTGAATCCAACAGTCCTCTCTTTTGGTTCTTCCTCAGGAACTTCGGCTCTCACAGTGTTTCTGGTCCCTCTCTTCACCTCTTATTCAGTGCTGGTTCAGACAGCTTCCCTGATCCTTCTTGCACTGTGCCCCTACTAGGGTTTGGACGATTTTTCCTTTGAAGCTTTTGCAACAAAATGTTAGGATTACATCTCTGTCTTTCTACTTCCAAGTGAAATTTTATGCACCCCCACCAAACTTTTTTATTTTATTTTATTATTAACAAAGGGCCTTTTTAATGTGTCCATTTCCAGGACAGTGAGACCCAGAACATGTTCCTCCAGGGAAAGTCATTTTCAGAGATTCCAGGCTTTCCCTACTGCTACCACATCAACCACTCATACCTGGAGGTGGCCTTCTAGGTCCAAGATTGCCTGACACCTTCATGCTGAAGAAGAGGGGAGAACTTCGAGAGTTGTGGAGGGGACACAAGCACTGATACCATTTTCAGAACAAAATTTTATTTGTGTACAGAAACCCCCAAATCTTGAGCTGTTACCCCTTTAAGAGGCTTTCTCCTTTTGGGATGGACCTGCAGATTTTCTAAGCCAGACAAAGCTGCCAGTCTGCCTGCTCTAGCTGTCAGTGTTTGCTGCCATTCCACTCCTGCCACCAATTCTCCTTTTCTTCCTTCTTGGTAATTTGGCTTTGACACCTTCGTGAAGGTGGCACCTGTTTTCAGCTTGATTTCTTATACTTCCCACTTGCTTGATAGCCTTTGGAGGGAGGATTGAACCGGAAGAGACTGAGCTTGGGGATGGAAGGATAGACAGGTGAGGTCCCTGATGCTTTTGGAGATATACAGGGTGTTTCATGGGGACAGGTGGGAGTGTGGGGAAAGAGCACATGTCCAGGTGGGGGAGCTGAACAACGTAATGGAAGGGAAGAGAGAAGAGAGGAGGTTCTCCTGTCAGAGTTGGAACTGTGTGGTTTAGATGAGGTTGCTGGATGACTTTAGGTTGGAAAGAATCTTGCCATGAGTTGGATCCCTTCGTTGGAAATTCTATCTACTGGGGTTTGGGGGCTGAACCCTCTGCATTCTCTTAGCTGATCTTGCCAAGGCAGGAGGAGGATTAAGAGCTCTAACATGGTCATTTCTTGATATCCTGGTGAGATTGGTTCCAGAACCCTTCTTGGATACCAAAATTCTCAGATGTTCAAGTCCCTGAGAATGGTGTAGCTTTTGTATATAATCTACATGCACTCTCCAGTATACTTTAAATAAGCTCTAGATGACCTATATACCTTTATACCTAATAAGGTATAAATACTGTGTAAATAGTAGTTATACTGTATTATTTAGGGAAAAATGACAAGAACAAAGTCTGTGCATGTTTATCAGAAATGCGTTGTTTTTTTTTTTTTTTCCTGGATATTGTAATTTGTGGTTGGTTGAATCTGCAGATGCTGAAGCTGCAAATATGACAAATATAAGAAATGTTTATTCTGGACCATTCACCTTGGATTTTTTTCCCCCCAAATCTATGTTGTCTGGCCAATAAACTAGACAGTTCTGGACCCCTGTAGGAGTGTGAGGATGACTGAGCTCCACCATCCTTTTTGAAAGACATCCCCTTTGTTCATCTCATCCGTTGCACCTGCATTGTCCTGGACTCTAATTAAGTTGCCCATATTCATCCGGGTTCTCTGGTTTTTATCCTTTTGAGATAATGGCCTGTTACCCTCTAGGTTCTGATAACTCATCATTTCCCTCCTGTTCCTGATAAGCTTGGAAAGCCTTGGAAAGACTACTGACTTTGGAGTTAATACAAAACCATTGAAAACATGAGTAATTCTTTTTTTCTTATTATGGGAGACTTTGTGACTGGCATGATTTATCTAGGTTGATCACTTTCCTTTCATCAGAGCCTGGTTATTAATTTGTTAAAAAAAAATCTTGTTCAAGGAAAGTGTTTAATGATTAGTAGACCATGAAGCGCTAATGTAGAAAACAAAAGCAGTTGTTCAGAAACCATTTCTGCATTCAGATAATGTTGGTTATTCTAATGTCTTTTTTTAAAAAATTTGCCTTTATCATCAATATTTCATTTTATATTGAAAAAGAACATTCTAGAAGACAGTCTGCATACATATGCTTCTTCTTTTCATTAATACTTGCTATTCTTCAGAGTTGGGAGGGATGGAGGAACAGGAGAAGAGGAAGAATTAGCAATTATTAATGTTTACTGTGGATCAGGGATTATTCTACCACTTTGTATACATCCTCACTTAATCCCTAGAGAAGTAGTGCTAATATTGTGTCCATTTCATAGAAGAGGGAGTATCCCTGAATGAGCAAGTAAATTCAGATTTCATCCCAATAATCTGACTCCAGAGTTTCTGCTGTTAACCCTTTTGAGACTGCAAGCCATTTCTGCTGGCAGAGTTTGACTTTGTTCACTAGCATTGTATGTATGTATATATTATATATATACACACACACATGCATATGCATATATATACATATACATATATATACATATACATGTAATTTCTTCTGAAAGTTAAAAATTAAAGACTTATGATTTATGAAACTTGATTAAAACATGCAAATATCTGAGCAAATAAATTAAGCAGAGTACTAAAGATAATGCTGGTCTCAATATTTTAAGTCAGACAAGTGGTACTGCTTGGAGCATCTGTAGAAAGTGACACAAACTTTTGGGATGACTTGCAAGCCCAGTTCTTGATAGAAAGAGTTTTAAAATGCACCATAAGCAGGTGACTGCAGGATAATGGCAGTGCCAGATGGGTGTTCAAAGTGTTGCCAAACTGGAGCCTTAGGAAGTAACTCATGATAAGAAATATTTTGCAACCAACTGAGAAGTACTTTATTTTAGAAAATAAGACACTGTGAAGGATATTGAGTAAATTGTTTTAATGATAAAAATGGGAAATGGTGCTGGAAGGAAATTTAATCACGTCATTCTTCATTGTTCTTTAGTTTTCTTTTCTGAGGATCCGGAATTAAATGGCATTTGGGTATTCTGAGTCTATGAGTAAGCAAATTATCAACATTATTTTGCTTAATCTAATTTTAAGGCATTGCTTCTCCTAGTTAAGTCTGTTTGTTTTCTACATAAAAGTTTACACTAAAAGTATTAGATATAAAAATATTATCTTGAATTTTCCTAAATAAGAAAAAATTAATTATGTATGGTAAAGTGTATTTCAGTTCTTTTCAATTCTACTCTTGGTTATGATGCTAGAGAATTCTTTTTCCCAAAATTAACAGCATAATATATAGGTTCTGTGAAAAAATATGTCGGGCTGCATGATTTATACAGTACATATGTATAGTATAAATGTAAAATGTAAAGTCTTCAAAGTTATAAAAATGCTTTTGAGTACAGCTTTGATCTAGTCCATAAGCTTTGATTTATAGTTTTCTAATTGTTTTCATTTAGATAGTCTATCATTAGTATTTTGATTTCCTCTTTGACCTGGTCACTATCCTAGACTTCTTTCTTTCTCCCTTTCCCCTTTAGAAATTGTGAGTTCTCAAACAAACAAACAAAATAAACAAAAAACAACTTGTTGTTATTGGTCTCTCATATTTTATAGTAGCCAGTGTTGACTCTATTTCATAACCATGAGGCAAAGACAAAAATTAGGTGGGGGGAGTGTAAAACTTGAACTGCTATTAGAGAATTTTCAAAATATCTATATATTTATAATCATTCTTCTGTATACTGAGGAGATTGGTCGCAGGATTCCTGTGGAAAATAAAATCTGCTTTTGCTCAAGTCCTTTATATCAAATGGCATAATACTTGCATATAAGCTCCACACATTCTCCCCTAGACTTTAAGGCATCTCTAGATTACTTACATCAACTAATACAATGTAAATGCTGTATAAGTAGTTGCTATACTATATTGTTTAGGGAATAAGGACAGGACACATATTCAGTAAGGACACAGTTTTTTTTCATGTGAATATTTCAATCTGTTTTTGGTTCAATCTGTAGATAAAGAACCCATGGATTTGGAGAGCCTACTGTATGTGTTTTTTCCAAGTTTATTGATATTATATTATTGCCTAAGAGAGATCAAGTTTTTCTGTTCCCCAGAAACTTGAAAAAAAAGAAATTTTTTTCACAGGATATGTTTGTGTGTTAAATCTTGTTATTAAATATATATATATATTAAACTTATTTTATTGCCCAACTTTGTTGTGTGTTTTTTTTTCTTAAATTTTTGAGGGGTTGGATGTTGTAGTAAGTTAATACCTTATCACTCTCAGGTTTGTTGTTGTAAGTATACAAAAGTCATCTCCTGAAAGTTATGTAAGTTTTTAAATTATATTACCAATATTTTGCCTCTATGTGTTTGGATATTTTGATATCCTACCCATCTTGATTATTGACTTTGCCTTTTATATGTATATAAAAATTCACATATTTTTTATTTGTCCAATTTTGTATAAGTTGTATATTTATACAAATTTGACATTCTAGAAAATGAAACAGAAAAGCAGACTTTTCAACATAACTCTTATGTGTTTTCCTTTAGTGTATTTACTTTGCATTAGTTATTTTTTGATGAAATATTTTAACTGTTAGCTTTTTTCCTCTGAAATACCTTAGTACCAAACTGAATTATGAACAACTTTTATACACCTTTCATTCTCCAAAAGTTACAAGGTTCTCTATGTGAGACAGTAAAATATCAGCTTTTTGTAAATCATGTGCATTGAATTGATTGGAGTAATAAAGTACAAGACTCAAGTGGACACTGCCATCTTTTGTTGTTTTTGTTGTTGTTACTGGGAATTGAATGGGGGCATTTTACCACTTAGCAACATCCCCAGCCCTTTTTATTTTTTATTCTGAGACAGGGTCTCTCTGAGTTGCTGAGGCTGGCTTTGAACTTGCAATTGTCCTGCCTCAGCCTCCCAAGTAGCTGGGATTACATATGTGCGCCACTCTGTGCCTGGAGTGATCACTGCCATTTTTACCAATGAAAAGTTAAGTGTCATCTTTGATATTTTCCTTTTTAAAATAAATTTATTTAATACTTTTTGCATTTTAATTATACAAAATAATGGGTTTCATTGTGGCTGGTGGTTTCCTTTTGACCCTATAACTGTAGCCCTAGTACGTAAACCAGATTATTCTGTAGATAAGTGAACTCTGTATTCTCTAACACTGACTGATCCTAAGGAAGTGATGTGAGAAGAGATAATTGTAGTTGCTACTTGTAGTTGCACAGAAGGAGGCAGCATGAGTGTGAGCTGGTAAAAACCTCACTTCCTGGCCTGAAAATACCCTGAATTATGAACAACTGATGTTAAGGAAAGAATTATTTAAGCCAGGCATAGTGGCACACACTTGCAAACATAGTGACTTTGGAGACTGACACGAGGATCACAAGTTCAAGGCTAGCCTGGTCAACTTAGCGAGACTCTGTCTTAAAATAAAAAAATAAAAAGGGCTGGGGATATGGCTCAGTGATAGAGTACTCCTAGATATGATCCCTAGTACCACAAAGGAAACCTTTATTCAGGACCATTGTAGTAGATACAGGGACCACTTCAATGGGATTTTGCAGGAGGGAAGAGATTGGGCTCAACCAAAGATACAGCATGGGCAAGTGGCAATTTATAGCCAAGGAGAAGAGAGGAGTCAGTGGTTGGAAAATGATTTAAAAATAAGAGATAAGACGAACCAACCTGGCCAAACCAACTTAACAAGATTCTTGCTGTACATAGGACCAGGCGGTCGGCATCCCTTGTGGAAAGATGGAGGATAAGGAAGGTAATCAGACATTGAGAGTCATCAGGTATCAAGAATGGGGTTTGTTGCTAAGCTGACTTAGCAGGGATCTTTGTTGAAACTGTATTTTACAAATGCACAGATGAGCCTAGGAGAAGGTTCAGGAACCAGACTAAAGTTTGGTGAAGCAAATGCTCTTTGTCACTGAACAGGATTCAGAGGACAGGGTGGGATTTTGGAGAGTACATGGGCAGTGGCATCCATTTTTCCTAAGGAGACTAACCCAGTGTTAGTTGAAATTCAAGTTGTTTTTTGTTAGTTTGCTAGTTTATACTGGGTAAACTGCATGTTTTATAAGTATTTTAGATCCAGGATTCAGAAGCAGAAAAGTGAGGATGTTGGCACTGCTACTGAGTTAAACTGGCTCACAAAGCCAGCAGCGCCCTGAGGCAATTCTAGGGAATTGGAAGGGTACAAAGCAGAACGGGTGTCATGATCTTTCTTTGGGTGACAAGTTTCGTTCTTGTCACACTCTTCTCATTATAAATCTCCCATTTCCTTTGGGTTTGAAACTGTCACAAATCAAGAAGTAAATAAAGATAGGAACAAAAATAGAAGTTTCTCATACAGGAAAGTCTTTCATTTGAAGAGGTCCATGGAGACCAAAATCACATGGAAATTGATGGTGTTACCTCAGCTGTAGGTGATTAATAAGAAAATACTTCCTGTAAAGAGAAAAAAAGGATAATCAATAAATTTCTTTGCTCTCCTTTCTGTCCTCTTCAAAAATGAACACTTATGTATTTCATTGAGACTGTAGAACACTCAGAAAACTCCAAGATTTCCTGTTGTCTTAAAATAATGTCAGTTTTTTTTTTTTTTTTATCAAGTATGTGCTCATTTCTTATAAAGGGGCCAAAAGAAAGAAAGCCTGGATTCCTTGAGGTCCCACTCTATGTAACTAAATGTGTAGTGAAAATGTATAAAAATCAGATTTAGCCAACCAATTTACATGAATAAATTTTACCGTAAATTTATATGTATTCAAACTGGTGATTAGTTGATCAAGTCACATTGTGCACAATCACTTTGTGTACAAACTAAATGGTTTCAGATTGTTTTTTAAAAAACTGCTGAATAAATATTACATTTAAAGTGATCTTTTCTTTCCTGTCTCCATTAAAATTTCTGAAAATTTATTAGAAGATATGCTGATAGACTATTAATTAATGATTTCTAAAGAACAGTTTTATATGAATTGATGAGTTCATGTAATTTCCATGGTATTTGTAAGATTGGCTCCTTTGTTAGAATGTCAGTCATTCCTAGCCAATCTGAGGATCAGGAGTATGATCTATTAAAAAAAAAAAATGCTTCTGTTTTTGAGAAGAAGGACTTGGATATGTGAAGTTGTTCAGAGAGAGAATGTAATTGTTTTTCTCTAAACCCTGACCCTCTGTACTCAAAAATTCTAATGACGGAAATGTGAACTCTAGTGAATGAAGGTAGTTCTTTGTAAATTGGGAACATATTTAATTTTCCAAGTAGTAGGTCATTGTGCTGATTTTGTCCTCATGCCAAAAAGATTATCCAGGCATTTCAATTAAGATACTGCCTTTATCAAGTCATAAAAGTCACAAATGGTTCCCTTTTATGTGATCAATTATTTTAAAACATAGTTGGCATTTATATTCTGCTTGATTATATGAGCAGGTCACTTTGTGTCCTTTCTATTAGAATGTGATTTCTTTGAAGGTGGAAACTGCAAACTTCAGTTTATATTTTCTAGTCCAATTCTTTATGTGATGTGGATTTATGGAAATAGTATAAGTCTACTTAAATTATAGTTAATATTAACAAGCTGCTACTGGTAATTTCTAAGCTTCTAGTTTAACATTGAGGGGGAAACGTGTTGGTAAGGGTGAATTTAGTCTGACATCTAATGCATTGCCAATGATACTGTAAATTGAAAAAAAAATTTTTGAAAGCATCTTGGCACTATGTGTTAAAAAGCACATAGCTTTATGTAGTAATTTGAACTCTAGAACTGTGTCTAAGATAGCAATCCAAAATATAGAAAACTGCATGTAGGAGGCTACGCATTATACAATTTATTTAATTAATTTATTTTTTGGTATCAGGGATTGAACCCGGGGTGCTTAACTACTAAGCCATGTCCCCAGCCCCTTTTTAAATATTTTGTTTAGAGACAGGGTCTCACTGAGTTTCTACGGCCCCCTAAATTTCTGAGACTGGCTTTGAACTCGAGATCCTTCTGCCTCAGCCCCCCCAAGCTGCTGAGATTACAGGAGCAACACCACGCCTGGCTACACAATTTCTAAGAAATAAAATTTCAAGTAATCTAAATGAGATGAATGGAAAATAATTAGATAAATTACAATTCTATTTACTGGGTAGAAAACTATACAGGTATTAAAATGTCTGTGAAGGTCATGAAGCAACATGGAAAAATGTTTATGGTATCTAATGTTACTTAAAATGCATTTAATATTTCATAGTGGGTCTGGGGCTGTGGCTCAGTGGCAGAGTGCTTGCCTAGCATTGTGAGTGAGGCATTGGGTTCGGTTCTCAGTATCACATATAAATAAATAAAATAAAGGTCCATTAACAACTAAAAAATATTTTAAAAAATGTGTCATAGTATACAAATCAGAATTAATTTTTAAACAAGATATTCAGGCATGATGGGAAAGGATAGCAATGTTACTGGGTCCTGTGCCAAGTGCATTTCTCACTTAGTTTTTTTTTTAATATTTTTTTCGTTGTCAGTGGACTTTATTTATTTAAATGAAGAATTGAACCCAGTGCTTCACACATGCTAGGCAAGCACTCTACCACTGAGCTACAACCTCAGTAATCATTTAGTTTTTATAAATGGCTCTCGGTGTGCCCACTTTGTGAATGAAAAAGCTGAGCTTAGAGAGCTTGGGTAACCTTGCTTGACTAGGTTAAGTGATGGGATTTCCGTGGTATTTGTAACATTGGCTTCTTTGTTAGAATGTCCATCTTTCCTAGTCACTCTGAGGGTCAGGTCTGTTTTTGAGATAAGAAAGTCTGTGCTTGAAACAGAGTATTCACAAATCCTCTCTGCAAGGAAGCATCTGTGAACTTTGAATGAATGAATGAATGAATGAATGAATGAGTGAATGAATGAATCTTCTCTGGCAGACCCCCTGAATGAGAACCACCTGATAAGACATCCGGAAGCCCGTGTTCTTACCATATAAACATGGTTTTGTTGTTAGTCTGTGACCAGCATTTAAGTTCCTCTGCACATGTTGTTTGTTGTATATTAAAAGAAAATACACTAAATATTAATGTTGTGAATACTAGTAGTGTTTGAATTTGAGTAATAAGGCTAAGGGTGACTTTTTTTCTCTATTTTTCAGATTTTCTTTGGCAAGAAATGATGTTACTTTGAGCATAAGAATTTAACAAAGAGAAAATTGAATAGGAGTTTTAATTTAAATAGTACCTCTTTTATTGGGGGGCATTATATGTACCTTCTTTAAACAGTCTGTTGTGAGGGTGCATAAGAGAAGAATATAGAATTGTATCCCAAAGAGGCTTAATCTTGGCAAAATACTACAAAATACATTAGTCTAATGATGATTACAGTCATATATCAAATCTATTTGATTTATGAACAATGCTTTAGAAGTTAAGACTTGGACTATCAGTTTTTAATAAGTTAAATGGTATGTTAATTATATCTCAATTAAAAAAATAAAACAAATTGGATAATTATGAAGAACTAGGGTAGACTGGTCTGTTTAGCTCTTTAACATGAGAGAAGGGAAACTTTGATCACAGAACATTTGTTGTAAGGGGGGAAAAAGAGGTCTTTTTCTTGCAGTTTAGAGGAAAGTGTGTGAAATTAAATAATAACTACAGGACATAATGGACATTATTATTAATGTTTGACCATGTGATATTCAGTATCAGGTCTCTATGTCACTGTAGGTTGCAATTGGATCACCCCGAGGCAGGAATATATGTGAACCTTAAATGAAATAAAAAGAAAACTGAAAAGTTTCTACTTTTTTAAGAAGGCAGGGGAAGATGTCAAAATTGTACATGTTGTATGTGTGTATTCTAAAAATAAAATATTTAAAAGCATTTATATTGTATATATTAGAATACACAGGATCAAACATTTTGCTGACACAATTGCATGCCTAGAGTAGTTAGCATGAGCCTCCAGTGTCCAACATTAACATCTTCCTGACTCCAGGCCCGGCCAAACAATACTCAAAATTATTATTATTTACAGGAGCCAGCCTCTTGTGTTTAGTTTTAAAAGCTGAGCAATGATACTATTTAACCTTAATCATAAAAATCTTATTAAAAATGGTGGGTTCCCCCCCCCGGGAAATTCAGTTTTCCTCCATATATCAGCCTGAATGGAACTTGAACTCATTACCAGAAATTTAAGAAAACTGTGAAAATTTTATATTAAATAATTCCTTAATTAAAAAGATTCATAAGTCCTCTTTAAAGATATTCTCATGAAAACTGACATTTCACATCTGCCAAAACGACTTTGGAGAGGAAATGGAGAAAAAATTCCAGATGATAGAGCTGAATTTGGGCTGAATGACAAATTTCAAATTTCGGGTAAAATGACAGTTGAAACTATTGAAGTTCTGGTGCAGCCACAGATGGAATTATCACTTTTGCTGTTAGCTGTGATAAATTGAAACTGTGTTCAGTCCCTGGTCTGGGTGCAATATATGCCTGAAGCATGCTACAAGAAAAGGACTGTTTTTTTCTGAAGGCAGGAGACCACACTTAAAGCTTTGAAATGGTGTGAACATTGTTGCAAAAATAATGAACTGAATCAGTGGGGAAAAACAAAAATTAAACAAAACAATAAAAATAACAAAAAAAAACTTCCAACTATTTTGGGGGATGAACTGTGTCATTAAACTTTGGGCTGGGCATGGAGGCTTATGCCCGTGATCCCTAGTGGCTCAGGAGGCTGAGGCAGGAGGATCTCAAGTTCAAAGTCAGCTTCAGCAATTTAGCAAGACCCTATCTCAAAATAAAAATATTTTTAAAAGGGCTGGGGATGTAGCTCAGTGGTTAAGCACCCCCTGGGTTCAATCCCTACTTCCAAAAAAAAAAAAGAAAGAAAGAAAGAAAATAAACAAACTTTGGCTCCTAAAACTGCCCAGTAATCTAGGAGTCCAAAATTCTGACTAAAAGGTGGTTTATTGTGTGTGAAAATGTGCACATGGCCAGATGATTGACTTGGCTTTGTTGGTTACAGGGTCCATCCTTGGATGGGTTGTCAGAGGGAAACACGGTTGCAAGATTTATGATCTAAAAGACATGTAAGCTCCATTTGGGAACTCCAGAGAAAAGACCAACTTCTTTGCACTTTTGAAAATTTTTTCAATGGAACATTCTATATTTGGTGGAAAGAGTTGAAATTCTGAATGCACAGAAGTGAATATGTCATGGGATAAAGACCAACATTATAGTACCAACATTACAATTCATAAACTAAGATGGGAGGGGAGGGGGGAGAGGAAGGACAGTAGAATGAAATAGACATTATTATTGCTATGTGTACGTGACTTCATGACCAATGTAATTCTGAAATCTGTACACTCAGAAAAATGAGAAATTATATCCCATCTGATTCAAATGTATGATATGTCAAGGTCATTGTACTGTCCTGTGTAACTAATTAAAACAAATTAAAAAATTAAAAAAAAAATTAAAACCCACCAGTTTGATGACATTCTCAAGGCTGCCTGAAAGTGATTTTAAAGAAGTTAACATTTCACAGAGTCTGGGTGAATTTAGGCAACCTGCTCTTGACACTGGTAGAAAGTGGCATTTGTGAGCTTATGAGGAGAGACCTTGATGTTATTGGAAAGAGAACTCCAAGAGAGATTTGGGCGTTGGACGTCGATTCCTGCATCAGGTGTACTTTTACAAGACACTGTGGTGAGCTCCTGATTTACATTAACCAAACATGTTTTTCCCACTATTTCTTTCTTTCATGCACATGGATTTGTTAGGCTTTTGTTCCAGCCTATTAAAAAAAAGCAGCAGAACACTTGAGTATGAACTCTCATTGTACTTTTGGTGAGCACGTATGCTCAGCATTTTAAAAACATGTGTATTTCAAGGTTACTGTAAATATTTTTTTTTACTTTGATATTTTTCTATGACATATGTAAGTTTGAAATTTCAGGTAAAATTAAAGGAGGAGTCCCCCTCTCCTTCCAAGTTTTGTTTTAAGTTGAGAAAGCTTGAAACATGTTGTCACGTAAATCACAAGTAGGGAAACAGTGTTTTCCTGTGTTTGACTTGCTGGCTTTAGGGCTATGTTTTTTTTTTTTTTTTTTTTTTTTCCCATGCAAACTGCCCTTGAAGAGAAGGTGGGAGGATGATGTTCTCAAATAAGAAGATGTTCTAGAAAATGGTTTTATAGTACAGTTGAGTTTAGAAGGCTTAGAGGATGTGAATTGTGGCAGAAGTATCCACATTAGAGTAAAATTGCAATAGATACTAGTGGTTAAAATGACTATTTTCTTATAATGTATTGGGTAGTAGTGCTTAAAAATAGTGTCCTCATTCTCTGTTTTTGAAGTGTGCTTTTGTTGTACAGTTTTTAAAAATCCCCAAATTCCAGATTTTTAAAATTTCTGGACTGAAATCATGTTCTGTGTCCGCGAGGCTGATAACCTTCTTTCTTGCACGTGTGTCTCTCACCTTGATTTTTCACAGCTTGTCCCTATCATTAGGATGCCACCTAGCAAGGCAGTGGGTGGCCCTACCTTATCTCCACACTCTCATCTGCCCTCTGAGGAAGGGCTTGGTGGGGTGTCGTGAGCAGTCTGCTTTTCTTCTTCTTACTGATGTCTTTAACCCTGGTGGCCCGTCAGGATCTCTGGTTGTGGACTTGGATTTCCATCCCTACTCTGCTCTTTACCAGTTGAGGGCTTGGGCACATTGTTATCCTGTTGGAGGATTAAATGAAATAAAAAGAAGTACAAATGTAGCCATTTATTCATTATCTGTTTTTTTTTTTTTTTTAACAGAGCTGGGGACCAAACCTGGGGCCTCAGTGCTCTACCACTGAGCCATATCCCCAACCCCTAAAGCTTTGTATTTTGAACAAATAAAGCAGGATGTTTGTTTTTTGCCTCTTTCAGTCTGCCTGCTTATTTACACACAGTACTCTGTGATTATTTTACACTATTAGCTTATGTATTTCGCAAATGACTGGCATTTTCCTACTTGGTTTCAAAGTGCTGACCTAGTACCGTAAGCTGCTGGTTGACCTGGCTGATTCCAGTTGTGGGTTTTCAGACGCTCAGGGTAACCCTGGAACCAGAAGATAAAACACTGAAGCTAAAAGTGTTTTCTGTGCATGGTTGTGTTGACTTCCTGGCCCTCCTTTCCTGATGCTAATCCTGTGTAGTGTAACGACTTTATTTTGCTCTTGAATTGTGCCCAGAGGCTTGGTGAGGACCCTCCCTTGGCTGGCTGCCCTTGTATAACTACATGGCACTTCATGGAATGCAGATAATGGCTTCATTTCCCCCTCTGTTTTAATAGGCGGAGACCTGTGCGAGCAGGTAGATTTTTCATAAAGTACAAATGAAAGCATTACACTGGTATTATTCATGCTAGAGCACAGCAGACTGTTAATCTGTTCAGAAAATCCTAGTTCTCTTCCTGCATCTATCGCCCCTTCCCACCAAAGCCCCCCATCACTGTTCTGCTAGACTGATCCTTGCCCCAGGAGGGTGTCAGTATGTAGCTGGGGTCCACAGAGCTGGTGTTTAGATTAGAATGCATGGGACCTTAAGGCTGGACATCCCCTCCCCAGCCCCTCACTCGTAGGAACCTGAAGAGTAGGAAGTTGATGTGATTTATGTAGGGTTCCCCAGCCAGGATGACTGACCCAGGGCCGCCTAGGGTTTGGAGCTTTGTCCCCTAGCATGGCTGCCCTTCAGATTTGCTTCTTTCCCTGTCCCAGTCAGCTTTGCAGATATTGTGGTATCCTTGCTACCCACGTGATGGCTTGGGAAAGCTTGGCTTTCCCAAGCTGGCCAGGGAGGGCCAAACCCCCCAAAAACATGAACCTGGAAAGGATTCCTGTACCAAAACCCATGTTGCTTAAGAATGAGCTTTAAACTGGCTGCAGTGAGGCATATCTGTAATCCCAGCAGCTTGGGAGGCTGAGGCAGGAGGATCGTGAGTTCAAGGTCAGCCCCAGCAACCCAGTGAGGCCCTAAGCAACTCAGCAAGACCTGTCTCTAAATAAAATGTATATTAAAAAGGGGGCTTGGGGGGATGTGGCTCAGAGGTTAAGTGTCCCTTGGATGAATTCCTGATAACCCCCTAAAAATAAATAAATGAGCTTTACAAAGCTACTATCTACTGAATATTTGCTATATGTTATGTTCTGATATATCCTGATTGGTAATGGGCTGTATATCCTGTATTGGTTTTGAGCAGCTTAGGTGTGTAGCCGTCCCTACCATGTAGGTTTGTACAAGTCCACTCTGGTGTTCACGCGGTGCCAAAATTGACTAAGGATACATTCTCAGACTGCATCCCTGCTGTGAAGCCATGCATATCTACATTGTGTATTTAATCTTTGCAGAAACTCAGTGAGGTTCCTCTTATTATCTCCGTTTTGTAAGAGGCTGAAGTTCAGTGGGGTTTTGTGTCTTATCCAAGGCAGCTGGGTAAAGAGTGGCGGTGCTGAGACTTTAGCCCACATCCATCCACCTCTACAGCCCAGGCTTTCCCCACAGAAAGCGTGCATCTAGCCTGTCTGCTTTGGCTCTGCAGGCAACCTCCAGGTGGTCTTCAAACCTTATTCAATCATTTTTTTTCCTTGAACACTTTTTTTTTTTTTTGTACCAGGGATTGAACCCAAGGGTGGTGCTTCACCACTGAGCCACATTCCCTGCCCTTTTTAAATATTTTACTTAGAGACAGGGTCTCGATGACTTGCTTAGGGCCTCAATAAGTTCCTGAGGCTGGCTTTGAACTCATGATCCTCCTGCCTCAGTCTCCCCAGCTGCTGGGATTACATGCATGCACCACTGAATTTGACTACAATGATCTAATAATATTCCTCTTTCTTTTTAAAACATCATGGAGAGGCGATGGTTGTCGGGAAGTAGTCATCAAAGGCAGATTGTGCAATCAAAGGCTTTCTTTCCTCCTCTATTGTATCCTTTAGTCTCACAGACCTGGAAAATGAGGGACTGTGGTATTTTGCGGCTCTGCCCTTTTCTCCCTAGTCACAGTGGTTTTCTTGAGTCACCAGATAGTTGGCCCATAAGAGGTTACAGCAAAGCATGTGTTCAGAGTCCTCAAACCAGAGACAGCAGGGTCTCAAGATGTTTCGCCCTCCCCAAGTACATCTGGTGGACAGCCGCAGCAGCTTTGAAATCTTACCTGATGAGCAGGCTTTTCAATTCCAGCGACTTCCACAGCTACCCTGAGGTTTTTCCTTGGCTCTTTCTCTTTGTGCCTCTAGATTGTAAACGATCCAGGGCAAGGATTGGTTCTTTGGCACATTTTAACTACCGTACAGGGTGGTGTACACTATACTTTAAAGATGGTACAGCAACAATACAACCTTGTGCCTCAAATGCAGCCCCGGGTCTCGATCTTTCTCCCAGATATGCAGACGTGTGTAGCCATGTATCTTGTAAAATCAGCTCCTGAACTTTCGGGGAGGAGTGGTTTTTACAAGATGCGTTTTGCTTGCAATAACACTTGCAAACTTGGAGAAGTCATCAAGTGTTAAAAATAATTGAACGGTTTTATGTAATGGTTTTGTTGAGGTTTATGTCATAAACTCTCTTCTACTTGAAAATAATTTTGATTTAAACAGTCTGGTAATCAATTGAGACTGGCCAGAATAGGAGAATTTAAACAGTGATATTCTCATAGTAAATTTTACTTTTTATTTTTCTGGGTCATAAAGCTATTAAAATATTCTTACTACCACCTGATCCTTCCTCCCTGTATTTTAACAAATCATTTCTCACCTGTATTCTGCTTTCATTAAAACCTATTTGATTATCCCAGGTCATGGATCTTGGGTAAATTTCTTAGGTAAATTTCATTTACATCTGAAATGAAAATGCATAACCGAGAGTACAACGGAATGGCCAGCTCAAAAAACCTCAGGAGCTTCTCAGACAACCATAAGATATTATGATGTGATTGTAGAAAAAAACGGTTTTTCTCAACAATTTTGTAATTTTTTTCTCAACAAATTTGTAATCAAAAGTTATACTCATTGACTTATGGAATAAAATTCAGAGGGAAGCAAAGAGAAAAATGTGTATTTTATGAAAACAGAAATATTTGAACCAAGTATTGTAGTGGAAATTCTGTGATACACAGGTTTTAGGCATCACTGAGGATACAATGTCATGCATGTGGTGCCAGCTCCTCAGGGGACCATGGCTTCACCAGGAACCATAGGGTAGACTGTGGTAGGGTGCTAAGTGCCTAAAGGAGTTGTTGGGTGGGACACAAGTTGGTCTCTTACTGGACTGCAAATCCAGAATGCTCTCCATTGTCTCCACTCTCCTCACATGGCCTCAGGCTTCGGGATGGGGGAGAAACATGGTGGATAATCTTGGCTCTTGGGGACCAAGGGAACTGCACATCAAAGGCATTTGCTAAAAATGCACATCAAAGACATTTGCTAAGAAGAGAGATAGGAGTGAGGGTCACTCCCCGGTGTCAGGAGGTCAGTAGTGGGCAGGGCAGTTTGAGGTAGCTGGGACATTCTTCTCTTTAATGATATTGAGCTTCTTATTCATAGAAGGGATGGAGAAGCTGTGAGTGAGGAAGAAAGGAGGCAGCCTGAGGGAGGAGGAGTGGCTTGGAGAAGGCCTCCAGAGCAATGGGAGCAAGCCAGCCCAGGGCCGGTCAACAGCTGAGCCATTTCTGGCTTATGTTGTGTTCCTGTTGGGGACAGGCAGAGGTCAGATCATCCCTGCCCCAGTGAAAGGTGCGTACATCAGGTATCAAGCCCATTTAGTAGAATGGAGACAGGCTTCACCCCAGGTCTGTTTGTAGCCTTTGAGGGGAGTCAATGGCAGGCAGCTCTCTGCACTTTACAGCCTCATAATGTCTCTGCCCTTTGGCCTGGGTTGAATGGAACTTCCCCCTTCCTCTGTGTCCCCCCTGAATCCTTGTTTCTGTTGTTATTCTCTGGGGTTAGCTGGAGGGGGATGGGGCAACCTTAACCTTAGTGCAGCATTAAGTAGAGTGGAACAAGGAGGTCACTGGGCCTGACTTGCTTGAGGAGGAGAGAAGGCGGAGGGGTTTAGATTTATACTTTGTGTAATCTGGCTTCTTCCTGTTCATCTAATCCAGAAGTTCTGCACTTTCAGTGCATGCCAGACTCAACTTGGGAGCGTATGAATGACAGACTCCTGGGTTCCACTTTGGGGATCTCTGATTTGGGAGGCCAGAAGTAAGGTTGGGAATCTGCATTTGCATTTGTTTCCTGGGTGATTCTGGTGCATTTGTACTGAGGCCCACCATTGAGAACACTGACCCCACTAGTTGTCAGGATAGAACAACTTTTGTTCTTTTTGCCTTTCCAGTTGGGCCCTTCTTTCTGTTCTTATTGCCACTTGTTGTCCTGACTTTTGGCAGCTTCCCTCAACCTTATCTCTGCCTGTCCTGGTGGTGGTGAGCCCTGTTGCCTCTGGCATGACCTCTCATTTACACCAGTGTGTACCTCTCCAGCCCACAGCAGCCTGTAGCTCAGATGACTGCTGTCCCCATTGCTGGCCCTTGAGGTGTATGTGGCTCAGTTCATCTTCCCTAGGGAATCTGCTGGCTTGACCTCCCCAATGAGTAAGGGCTCCCCTATCTGCTATTTCCATGGCTTTTATTATTTATTCTGTCAAATTATTTTCAAGCACAAACCATCATCTGGTGGAGAGAGTGTGGACCTGCAGTCAGATAGCCCTGGGCTGCTGCTCGCTAGCCCTGTGACCCTGGGCAGGTCACTCATCTCCTTCCCCTTTTTTCTTCACTAGGAGTCCATCCTTCAGGTCTTGGTGAGGCTTCACCAAGAGAACACACGTGCAGGGACTGCACAGTTCTAGTTCATAGCATGTGTTTAGGCAAACATTATTTCTCAGTTTCCCTTTATGTCCTAATCCCCAGCTTAACTAAAAGACCCCCAAAAGAGAAAGACTGAAGCTTACTGCCCAACAGATAATCATAACATAGGAGTTAACAGTGGTAATGGTAGGAATAGTCATAAAAAATGTGTAAGTACTTATGATATGCCAGGCATTACATATAATGTTACTCCTGCCGCCTTCTCAATGAAGCCTTGAGGTAGGTGCTATTACTAGTCACTTCATGGTGACCTTGTTAGTATTTGAACTCAGAAAGTCTGGCTGCAGCCTCTGTACTTCTACAGCACTTAAATAAGGAAAGCAAAGGAAAACCAAAAACCAAAACCAAAACAAACAAACAAAAAAACTTTTTTTAATCATGAAAAATGGCAGACATATGTGGAAGTAGAGGGAATGATGTAATCAATTCCTGTTTACTCAGTTTCCATGGCAGTCAGCAGCACATGGCCTTTTTTTTAATCTATTCTACTACCTACTCCTCTGTCCCCATTTTGGATTATATTGAAGCAGATCTCAGAAATAATATCACTTCAATGTAAAAACTTATAAACACATCTCTTAAAAACCCTGGTAGTTCCTTAATATCCAGTATTCAGTTTGTGTCCATTGACAGTTCATTTGTTCAAACTGGGATTAAAACAAAAGGTAACCTATTCTTAATAATGGTTTTTAAAGCACAGCACTCGAAACTTTTGTGTGCTTCTTGCATTCTTTTTTGAAAAGATAGACTTCATTCTTTTTTTTTTAAAGAGAGAGAGAGAGAGAGAATTCTTCAATATTTATTTTTTAGTCCTCCACAGGCACAACATTTTTATTTTTTATTTTTATGTGGTGCTGAGGATTGAACCCAGCACCCCGCGCATGCCAGATGAGCGCGCTACCGCTTGAGCCACATCCCCAGCCCTGCTTCCTGCATTTTATTCAATATTTCTTGTGTCCACGTTTTGGAAGGCACGGTGAGAGGATAGTGAAAGGTACTTAGAAGAAGCTGTCAGCTGGCTATGGTGACTGATGGGACTCAGAACAATGTTGGCTCATTTTGCCTCTCATTTGCTTGGGTGAATGACACAGGATAGAGCTCTTGACAGGGACAGGGAAGGCGGAAGGAAGAAATAGCCCCAGGAAGCTATGACCGGTATGGCTTGGGGTATGTATTTAGAATCTTCAGTCAAACTCTGTCCTGCCTGTCCTGCGTGTCTGTTTTCTGCTTTTCATTTTTATCTCTACCCTTGCACTTGCTTCTTCTTTCAGTGATGTCTGGAAAGTCATTATGGTGTCTTCCCTTTCCCTTACAACGAAACTAAACAACAACAACAATAAAAACGGATAGGAACTTGAAGGATGTCCTTAATGATGGCAGTGTCTTTGAGTCAAGCAAATGAATGTGATAGGGTACATCCCTTCATTTGGGGCATAATCCCATTGGTGACAGATCTAAGTTTTAGACATGTGCTTTTTTTATTCAGCCTGGCTGTACGTATTGAAAACATCTTGTCAAATGAGCAAGCATTCAGAGTCACTGGAAGAATTCAATTCTGTGAAATATTTCTGTTTGCTTTGAAATCATTCATCTCTTTGTTTGGGGAACCTTGCTAACTTCAAAGTAAAGTATCCTGATTTACCTTGAGCTTGATGGAATTTCTTCTTCTCTTTGTATTTAACCAAGATCGCACTTTAAATCTAGAAAGAGAATCATGAGTATGTTATAAAAATCCACCACTGAAACCAAACCTGCTGCTGCAGACATATGAGTTTCATCAAGTAGATTTAAGTTGTAACAGGCAGAAGAAAGAAGCAGTTTGGCTTTGGTGCCAACCGGAGGATTAGAATAGCAATTTGCTTATTTCAGCTGTTTTATAGGAACATTTATAAAGTTGACTAATTTTCTCCACAGTTATCTTGCCAACTAGCATTAAGAAACAAGAGATGTAAGAAATAAACATTTACTCTTTTCCTACCCAAAGAAGTAGTGTTCCCTGCCCCTGATTTTGCCTATAATCTTTTTCTTTGATTAGAGAAATTATGTCTGAATAATTTTTCATGGCCTGTTTACTGTCCCCTTTTAAAAAAGCTTTTAGTGCATGGCTATTTTTTTCCATTTGTATTTTATTCACATTTTCATGTACACCTAAAGGATTTCTATGGACTTCTAAAGTGTAACTTGGCAAAAGTGTAAATTCTAGGATTTTTGTTGTCGTTGTTGTTCTTTTTAGATATATATGACAGTAGAGTGTATTTTGATATATTAAATGACATGGAATATAACATCCTAATTAGGATCCCGTTTTTCTGGTTGTATATGATGTGGAGTTTCACTGATGGTGTATTCATTTGTGAATATAGGAAAGTTATGTCTGATTCCATTTGCTATTTTATTGTCTTTCTCTCCTTTGCAGGCTTATCTAGCTTCTAGACCATTAGTGCCATTATATATAACTAGAAAACTCCTATAAGCAAGACGCTAGTTTGAGTTCCCCACTCTCCTTGCTCTTGGCTACAGGTCTCCCTTGTGTTTTTATATTAAATTATAAGTCACTGGTATAGGTCACACTGTGGTTCAGAGATGGTTTTAAGTGTGTTCTCAAAGGTTTATGTGTTGGAAGCCTGATCCCCATCCTGGCAATGTTAAGAGGTGCCGGCTCCTTTAAGAGGTGGGACTTACACTAAAAAATGAAATCCTGTCATTTGAAGACATTGTTAAGTGAGATAAGCCAGGCACAGAATGACAAATACTGCATGCTTTCTCTCACATGGGCATGCTGAAAAAGTTGATCTCAAAGTAGAACAGAAGAGAATAGTGATTACTTGAGTCTGGAAATCTAGCAGGAGGAGGGATAAAAGGAGGTTGGGTAATGGGTATCAAAATACAGGTAGATGGGAGGGATGATTTCCAGTGTTCTGATTTTTTGGTTTTTTTTTTTTTTTTTTTTCTGAGGATTAAACCCAGGGCCTTGTGTGTTGCAAGGCAAGCACTCTTACCAACTGAGCTATATCTCCAGCCAAGTTCCAGTGTTCTGTAGCACAGTGGGGTGACTTTACTATGTAATAATCTATTATATATTTCAGAAGAACTAGGCTCATTGCCCTGATTTGAGCATCACACATAGTATGCATGTACTGAAATATCACACTGTCACACTGTAACTCACAAACATATACATATATACATTTATTGTATGTTAACTTAAAAAAAGGCGTGGCCTAGTGGGAGGCTGTTAGGTCATCAGGCAAGCTCTCAGAAGACATTAAGGTAGTTCCCATGGGACTCCAGTCATTCTCTGGCTTGCTATATGATCTCTTCTTCATATTCATGCTCCTGCCATGATGCCATCCACTGTGATATGATACAGGCAGGTGAGCTCTCAAAAGAGCCTGCACTGTGCTGTTTGGACTTTTCATCTCCAAAATTATAAGCTACAAAAACCTATTTTCTTTATAAGTTACTCAGCTTCAGGTATTTTGTTATCGTAATAGAAATGGATTAATGTAGTAACATAAGACATTTAAAATTTCATATGGCAAACCAATCCCTGTTCATATTATCTGGAACATTGGGACAAGTACCTGCTGCTTTCAGCCCTACCTCAGGAATTCACAGTTAGAAGAGTCAATGGATTCTCTCTCTCTCTCTCTCTCTCTCTCTCTCTATATATATATATATATATATATATATATATTTTTTTTTTTTTTTTTTTTTTTTTTT
>NW_026000211.1:12533031-12574947 GCF_001458135.2 Marmota marmota marmota | reverse complement strand
GGTATTGGGGATTAAACCCAGGGTCTTGTGCATGCTGGGCAAGTGCTCTATCAATGAACTATATCCCAAGCCCAAAATCCTTTGTAATTTTTAAAGTTTGACTTGGGGTTTCTGTTACTTGCAACTGAAAGCATGTAACTGATTCTAATTGTAATGAATTTTAGAAGAGAGACAGGAAGAAGAGTGAGCAGCTATTGAGCTCCTGCTGTGTGTTAAGCACTGGGCTAAGGGTTTTCACAGCCATTTTCTAGTTTAATCCTGCTGCAGGGCATTATTGTCCCTGTTCACCTGTCCATGCAGTTACAACACTGGGGTGGCATTGGTACTTTATACCACTCAGTGTACTGCGGCTGGAGTTATGCCGAGTGTGGCTATTTCTAGGAACTCAACAGACTTTTACATTGCCCTGGGCGTATGCCTCAGGGAGGAAGTAGTAGTTCTAGTTTCTGAGAATTAATCTCACTTACACCCCTAATAAGGTGTCTAGGGTGACTCTGTGCATTCTTATTTGCTTTTCTGCTGACCAGTTTTTTTTTTTTTTTTATACATGGTAGACAATTGGGCCAAATACAGTGTTCTAATTATAATTAAAAGTTGTAGTGTTGAAACTATAATTAAAAATTACTAAAGATATATAGGCATGAATCTCCAAGCAAGTGTTTATTTGGGAATAATGTACCCATAATGGGACATATACAGAGACCTGATGGCTTCAAGTGTATTGGAAGAACAAAGGGAAAGTCTGGGGTTTTATTAGGAAAAGAGAAAAGTTACAAGGGTTGTTCTGAAAGAAAGTTCATCGGCACTGGCAGTGTCTTATGGGAGCTGGGGAACTCTGATTGGCAAGTGGCAACAGTTTCTAAATATAGCTTGTCTTAAAGTGGTAGCAGGCCATTGTGGTTCTGGATTAGGTTTGGAAGACAGCTCCTGGATCAGGTGTTTGTGACCTGAATGTTTTCCCCTCTGGTCTCTTGACTCTGTTTTAGTTGGGTATGACAGGAGTAGCTCCTTTTCTCATAATAATCAGTTTTTGTATTTCCCATGGATCAAACACAAGCAGACAGACTTTTTTTTTTCTTTCGTTTTTTACATTTGTGCATATAAAATGTTTTTTTTTTTAATTTTTATTTGTTCTTTTTAGTTATGCATGACAGTAGAATGTATTTTGGCAGAATATAAATACATAGAGTATATAACTTATTCTACTTAGGATCCCACTCTTAGGGTTATGCATGATGGGTTTTTAAAAACCAATTAGCTATAGTGCATTCTAGATGCATGGAGAGGTTACTACTGTGGTTGTTTTCTGGAGACTCCAGGGCCATGCAATGGAGCTAGAATTCTCCCCCTTTTCCTTTAGAGAAGGCAGGTGTCTAGTGAGGCCCGAGGGCCAGGATTGGGAGTTGTGATGGGAGTGGTGTTCCTTGTGCTCCGACCCTAGGGCTGACTTCCCTGTTGGTTCTGCTCTCTGGGCTGGATTGTCTGGCCCTGTGACTAGTCACTCTCTGCGTGTGGGTTAGAGAAAGGTACTTGAGGGCTGCATAGGGTATGTCTGTTGGTTGAAATTAACTGGGGTGGAAAACATCTCTTTTATCCTAGACCAATGGTTCCTTGAAAAGAAATTAGTCATGTACTTCACTCTCAACTGAAAAGCAATAATTAAGGGCCCTTCTGCAAGAATAGGGAATTGGTTATGATTTTTGTGTCACTTGATCCACCATCAATTCATTTGGGAAAGTCACCATAGCCAGGGACGCGGAATAAGAATACTATGCAATCCATTTTAAAAGGTTGTTATAATAGGCAGTTCTGCATTTTTAGGAAATATATATTTTTTCATTAGCTGTGTGCAATTAAATAGTTCTCAATTGTACCCCTGGCTTTTAGATACTTGCTAGGCTGGCCTTAGGAGGAACATGGGATTAGGGTGGGGTGGGGGCACCAGGACTAAACTGACCTTCAGGCCTGAGCATCTGGGTGGGTGGGGGCTGTGGGGTTGGGGCAGTGGAGGGACGGGGATTTCAGGGGGAGCTGTTTGTGCCCAAGGGTTGCCTGGGAGTGGAGAATTGGAAAGTCAGGATACAGAAGTGGAAAAGGTTGTCCTGTAAAAATCACACCCACAGAATTGGTACAAATTTAGGGAAAAGTTTGGCAGGAAAACAGCTTGACTTTTTCACTTTTCCTCATTCCTGCCCCTAATTCTGCCTCGAGTGTGGAATCTCTGCTTAGGGGTGTTGCCAGATGGCAACTCCTGTCAGGAAACACATGGGCTAGACAGTTCCTGAAAAGGCAAGTCATTGTGTGGATCACGAAAAATCAGTTTTCAAACACCCGGATGGAAAGTTTAGAAATAGGTAAATGTTTTGTGAATATCAGACTAAAATTATGGGGAGAAGGAGGGTCTGGTAATATTTTGTTTGATGTTGGAATTTGGTGGGGCAGTGAAAAATTAATCTACTAATAGAAAAAAATCTCTTATAACTTTAAAAAAATACATTTTGTTTGTCCAATTCTTTGCTGCTTTCTCCTGCTAGGGCCCCAAACACCTGATTCCTATGGTTAAGTCTTTCTTCTTCTTCCGGTTTTCTTTGCTGAGACTCTCCTGTTTGGATCCTCCCAGTCTCCAAGGGTTAGTCACTTTATTATCACTTTATTATCTCCTCCCTGAGGATTCCTCTGGCATTTCTGGGGCTCACTCATTTCTGCCTTTTTTTCCTGAGCAGTGCTTCTAAAAAATACCAGTTTTGGCTTGTAACCATAGCCATGTCACTTTTTAGGGACACCTCCCTATTGAAATTAGCTAAGGAAAATAAAAAAATGATCAAATTTCTTAAAAATCCAGAAAACTGGATTCTACAACTCTTTAGTAGCCCATGACTAATTTATTTCTTTTTTAAAAATATTTTTATTTATTTTTTAAGTTGTAGTTGGACACAATACCTTTATTTTATTTATTCATTTTTTTTGTGGTGCTGAGGATCAAACCCAGGGCCTCGCACGTGCTAGGCGATGGATCGCCACTGAGCCACAACCCCAGCACATGACCAGTTTCTTATTGTGATCAGGTTTTTTTTTCTTTGAGTCTTTCCTTAGTTAAAATGAAGATGAAGTAAGCTTCATACAGGATATGCTTGAATGCGTTTGAGGTATAGTGACATCTTCTTTGAACTTCACCTCTGCAGACCAGGCACTGCTGTTTTAAGTCCTTTCTGCTTTGGCATAATATGTTTCTTAGATGACATTGGAAGATTGGTTGGCTATTAAGAATATTTTGCTCATTTATTACTAAATTACTAAATTTAAATTACCCAGGGTGATAGTGTGCCTAAAATTCGTCTCCTGATATGGAAATGGTTCAGTAAAATTTTAACATTGATGGGGTTTAGTTCTTAAAAATCCTTCTAAGTTTAGCTTCAGGTTTTTTTTTTTCCCTACGTCTGAGACCAACCTGCAAGTAACTCAGTCTAGACTAAAGGGCCAGAATCTCTGTCTGATTTTATAGGAACGTTTGTGCTTTGTAACTCAATCTGTGTTTATAATGAGACCTATCAGAATTCTTTCCATGATCACTGAGCAGAGCACTTAGGTCCAGAAAACAATCAAACAAGGTCAAACTATGTTTGGTGGTGGTGGTGGTGGGGTTGTCGAATTGTAAGCTCATAGCATGGGTATTTTTCCACAGACGTTGTCAAATGTTCCTTAATCTCCATAATCCATCCTTTAAAACCTTCAGCTAATATAGACAGCATCCGGAGTAAATCCAGTGACAGAAAATAATGCACTAGAAACAATGGCTCCAGGTGTCCCAACAGAGAAATGGCAACTGGGAGGTGGAGCTGGAATTAATGAAAATGTAATGTTGTAGGCAGGAGAGAACTTTGGTATTTCTATAGGTCCCCTGCCCCCACTCTAGGCATAAAGAATTTGACCAAAATAGGTAGAAAGAACATGAGAACGTGTTGCCACGGATCCTGGCAGGAGTGTGCTTCCCTCACTGATGACCCGCTGAGCCTCCTTGGCCAGTATTTGATCTCAGGTCTCAGTTTCCCCTTCTGTAGAATGGCCACAGCAGTGTGATTTGCTTCACAAGGGAATGCTTGCTTTGAATTCCAGTTTTAGACATTCATCATTCATTCATTCTTCACCAAACCATATTTAGCTCTTACTCTATGTCCCATCTCACCCTGGGGGCTGATTGTCTATCCTCAGGAAGGTTCAGGATGCCGACCAGATGCTCTGGGAACCCTGGGGTGAACTGTGAATCTTCTGATGTCAGGGTTGGGATGTTAGGAAGAGTGCAAGGAGTAAACGATTCCATAGTGTGTATGGAGGGGAGGAAACCTGTGTCTCTTGAAGCAGACCACAGCTGATTGGAATGTCAGCTCCTCCTCTAAATAAATGTGTGATCCTCAGGCGAATGACTTATTTTTTTTTTAAATATTTTTAAATATCAGCCTTTTCATCTGAAAATGGGCAAAGAAGACCAAAACATCAAAACAACAACAACAAAACAAACTCTTGGCACAGTCATTGGCAATTAAAGATTATTGTTTTTCCCTTTGGTACCAGGGATTGAACTCTGGGAAAGCTTAACCACTGAGCCACATCCCCAGCCCTTTTTATATTTTATTTAGAGCCAGGGTCTCGCTAAGTTGGTTAGGGCCTTGTTAAGGCTGGCTTTGAACTTGTGATCCTCCTGCCTCAGCTTCCTGAGTTGCTGGGATTACAGGCGTGCACCACTGCAATCAATGGGTTTTAAGTGTACTTAATTAATTAACATCCATTTGTTTTCACTTTCTTCCTGTATCCATCCTTCACATTTTTACTGTAGTTGAAAGATCTCTGGGATCCATAGATTAGTAGTTCTGGCTCTGGTGTCCCCAGGGACCAGACAGCCTTGAGAAGAAAGGATCTTTGAGAAGAAAGATCTGGGTTGAGTTGTTTCTCTTGTTGGCTGCGTGAGTAATGCTGCCTCAAATGTTCATGTACCAGTCTTTGTGTGGACCTATGTTTTTGCTTTTCTTGAGTGTTTGCCTAGCACTGGAAGGACTGGATTGTATGGCAACTCCGGGTTTAACCTTGAAGAACTGCTGGATTTTTTTCCAAAGTGGTGACACATCGTCTTCCAACCTCAGTGACAGTGATAAGGATTCTGGTTCCTCCACATCCCCACCACCATTTGTTCCTGTCCACCTGTTTAATTTTAGGCATCTTTGTGGTGTGGAGTGGCATCTCAGTGTGGTTTTGATTTGCATTTCCCTGATGACGGGTGATGCTGGCTATCTTGTCATGTGCTTACTTGCCATTTACATATAGTCTTTGGAGAAATATGTTTTCAACTCCTTATAGAGTCAGTGACTCTTAGATGATGGGATTTATTTTTACCCTTTGAGGCTACATGGCAGATCTGGTTCTTGAAGTTTATGGATGTGGTGGTGGTAGAGGGGCACCCAGCAGAAACAGTGGCCTGGGGACCACTAGAAATCAGTATGTACCAATGTTACTATGATAGTCAGAATAAGCTATTTATGCTGAAGTAACAAATAATCCCAACATCTCAGTAAACCCTGTTCCTCCCTCTTTTCAAAGTCTGCAATTCTGGCTACTTCAGTGTTATGGCTGTCCTCTGCTTTCCAAGAAGGCAAACAGCTAGGAGGTTGCTCAGGTGATTTGCATTGCCTCAGCATTGGCAAAACTCAGGTTGTGGTGTGCCTCAGTGGTACAGTACTTGCCTAGCATGTGTGAAGTTCTCGGTTTGATCCCCAGCACTGGGTGGGCAGGCAGCGAGGGAAAAAAGAAAGAGCAAGCAAACTGGGCACGGTAGTACACACCTATTATCCCAGTTACTCTGGAGGCTGAGGCAAGAGAATTACAAGTTTGAGGACAGTCTGGACAACTTAGCAAGACCCTGTTTCCAAAAAAAAAGAAAAGGTTGCTGATGTGGCTCAGTGATAAAGTGTCACTGGGTTCAGTCTCCAGTACTGCGTGGAGGCAGGTGGAAGACAGTCCCTAGGCTCCTTGCAATGGAGAGGAATCCAACAAGTGTAGCTTGCCATGTCCCAGGAAGGGGAGACTGATTTTAATGAGCACAAGTAGCATCTGTCCTAGACACCTACTCTCACTCTGTGCAGGAGTTCCAGCCTTGTGAAAATGAAAAAGGAGAAATGACATTCAATTTGATCTTTTACAGTGCTTTTTGAAAATATCCTGGTTGGTCCAGTGAACCCACAGAACTTCACTTGGGGACGTTTAAGATTGATCTGGAATATTTGCTTCTAATTTATTAGCCTCAGCAGGTTCAGTAAAAACTTTGAGCGATCTTTTCTATTTTTTATATTGTCATTCCTAGAATTCTTTTTTTTTTTTTTTGAGTACCTACTATGTTCCAAAGGGTTTGTTGTGTGATGGGCAGAAGGGATTAACCAGAGCTCCTCCCAGTGGACTGGCAATCATGCTGTGAATGAAGGGGTATGCGCTTCAATAGCAGGGGGAGAGACTCTTGGGAGCAGAGGAGCAACTCAGAGTGAGAGGAAGGATCCTGGGCATTTCCATTTTTAAAATCATGGCAAAATATGTTTAATATTTATCATTTTGACCACTCGTGAGTGTACAATTCAGAACATTCCTGATGTCATGTAACCATCCATCAGGGTCTATACCAAACCTTTTCATCATATCCAACAAAAACTCTATACTCATTTAGCAATTGCTGCTCTTCTGAGCTTCCTTGGCCCCTGACATCCTCTGTTTCACTTTCCATCTCTACGGTTTGCCTATTCTCAGTACCTTACATAAGAAGAATCATGCAATGTTTGTTTTTCTGTGCCTGGGTTATTTCACTAAGCATAATGTTTTCAGGGTCTACTACAGTTGTAGTGTATATCAAAATTTTATGTTTCTTAATAAGATAAATTTGTGGGTATGTAATAATTTCTTATATCATTTGCTGGTTTAGATAATTTTGAGATCTATTATAAATTACATTGAGATGAATGTATCCACATAAATCTTCGTGGATGAGTCTGTTATTTACTTAGAAATGAAATCACTACATTTAAGATACGCATATTTCAATGTGATTATCACAAGTGGTCAGATTACTTTGTCAGAGTTTTGTCACTGCCAAATGGCAGTGTAAGAGGAACCCTGTTTATTTAAAGCAGTATAGTAATACTCTCTCTCTCAAAACTGTGCATAAGTTTTAAAGGTTTTGTCCCTGTCTGTGCTGCCCACTGAGGACAGCCCTATTGTGGATGGGTAAAGTCTGGCAGATAACAGGGATGGGGGCTCCATTTGCTTGTAGGGACTCTGGGCCCTTCTTCTGCTTCCCCCTCCTTCACGGGAGTTACGCATGTGCACGTCTCATTCTTTGGAGAGAGAAGTATGTGAGTGTTTTTTGAGAAACACTTGAGACTCACTGATTGTTTTAGCCAGGGTTCTCCTGAGAGGCAGAACCAAGAGGATGTGTACACACACACACACACACACACACACACACACACACCACAGCAGGCCAAACTGGAGACAACAGTTGGCACTACAGATTTGAGTCTGAAGATACTCAGCTAACAGAATTCTCTCCTCCTTGGAGGTCAGTCTTTTCCCTTTATGGCCTTCAGGTGGTTGGGTGAGGCTACTCCCTTTGTGGAGGGTAATCTGCTTGACGCAAAGTCTATTGACTGAAGTTCAGTCTCATTTAAAACATGGCCAGTGAAATCCAGATGGGTATTTGACCAAATATCTAGGTGCTGTAGCCTAACCCGTTGACACATACACTTAACCATCACGCAGACCTAAGAAGTTTGGGTACTGATGACTTTAAAGTTCTACATTTGGTAAATACAAGATTTTTTTTTTTTTTTTTTTTAAGCACAAAACAATTTTTTCCTGACAGCCACTTGAGGGCACTGTGAACATGGGAAATGGAAGCTGAGGCTTGTCTGTTTCTTTTAGAATAACCAACAAGAAACCTGAGGGAATTTCTCCATTCATGTCCCTAATTTTGCAGTTGAGAAAGTACCTGTCACTGAGCACAGGGATGCACTGCAAGGTTACCGAGTAAATTAATGATAGAGGTTGGAACTAGAAGTGTGGACTTTTCATGTTCTTTCTGTTTTACAGCACTCTATATTAATAATTTAGTGGAAATAATTTGAAATCTATCTGAGTCATTTTGGTTAAGTTACATGTGATGAAGTGGCACCTATCTATGTATTATGCAAATTGCACGAGTTAAAATTACATAAGACTTTTAAGCATGAATTATGGAATGATAAACTTTCAGGATACCCAGATTTTGTTGGTATTGTGTACAGAGCTAGTTTTGATGAACACTCTAAGGATCTCTTTGTTTTTCTTTTTGTAAAATATTGATTTCAAGTCACACAAGGAGGCTTGTGGCACATGAAGAATCAGCATGCAGATCCCCGTGTGTGTGTGTGTGTGTGTGTGTGTGTGTGTGTGTGTGGGTGTGTGTGTGGTTGGTTGGCAGCAGAGGGTATTAGGGGAAAAGGGAATGCAAAACAAAATAAGAAATGAATAATTGTTCTCTGCTGTGTTGTGAAAAGGAATCTGATCATTTCACTTTGGAAATCAGGCCTTTCATATTTAGATGAGAATCTTCTAATACTTTACCATTACAGATAATCCATGGGTATGAAGGACTGCATTTTTGGAGAATGGATGGATGATTTAAAATAATAATTCTTACCTCTTTGAAAAATACTGTGTTCTTTCAAATATTCTTCTCTTGTAATTTTACAGACAATTCTCAGTATTTAAAGGACCAATTCTTTTGGTTATTTTTGTCCCCTTTTTTAGGTGGCTGACTCAGGTTGAGTCTCCCCACCAGGGGGCAAGCGAAGAAAAGCAGAATTGTTCTGACACACCCCTCTGCACTGCAAATTCTCTGCCACCTTCTTACATACGTACAGCAACCCCAAGGTTTACCTATGCCTCTGTGTGTTGGGGGGGTTGGGGAGGGAGACAGACAGACACTGGGGAAGGGGCCATGGTTATTTGCTCTATTTTACCTACATAAACTTGCCACCTTTTCTCCCCAGCCTCTTAGAAATCTTTTTAAAATGATTGTAATAGGGCTGGGATTGTAGCTCAGCGGTAGAGTGCTCGCCTAGCACTTGCGAGGCCCTGGGTTCCATCCTCAGCACCACATAAAAATAAGTAAATAAAATAAAGGCATTGTGTCCAACTACACCTAAAAAATAAATATTTAAAAAAATGGTTGTTTCAATGGAAAATCGAAGGGGCCTACCAAGTGTGCATATTTCATATTTGCCAGGGATCTTTTGATTGTTATCTATTTATCTGACTACAAAAAAATGCTTAGATTAGTGTGTTAGGGACATTGCAGACTGTAGATCTTTGGAAAGAATTTTCAATATAATATGGGTTGTGTATCTCTTATCCAAAATGCATGAGCCTGGTAGTGTTTTAGATTTCATGTTTTCTTGGATTTTAGAATATTTTCATGTACATAATTAGATATCATGGGGAGGGAACTTGAGTCCAAACAGGAAATTTATTTGTTTCATATGTGCTTTATACACATAGCTGGAATGTAATTTTATACAGTATTTTTAGTGATCCTTTTTACTTATGTATTTATTTTCTGATGGTATTGGGGATTGAACCCAGGGGCACTTTACCACTGAGCCACATTCCCAGCCCTTTTTAATTTTCATTTTGAGACAGGATATCCCTAAGTTGCTGGGGCTGGCCTTGAACTTGTGATCCTCCTGCCTCAACCACCTGAGTTACTGGGATTATAGGGATGCACCACCATGCTTGGATAATGTGACTGTTTTTTGACTGATCTGTCACGTGAGGTCACATTTGGAATTTTTCACTTGTAATGTCATGTCGATGATCAAAAAATCTCAGATTTTGGAACATTTCCGTTTGTATTTGTGTATTAGAAATATCCCTGCCAGGCTCAGTGGTGCATGCCTATGGTCCCAGTGATTGGGGAGTCGGAGGCAAGAAGATCATGAGTTCAAAGCCAGCCTCAGCAAAAGCAAGGTGATAAGCAACTCAATGAGACCCTATCTCTAAATAAAATATAAAATAGGGCTGGGGAATGTGACTCAGTGATCAAGTGCCCCTAAATTCAATCTTTGGTCTCCCAACCCCACAAAAAAAGAAATACCCTGCCTCTCTTATTAAATAATCAGAAACTTCTGTAGCATGCTGGGTCCTTCCCCACTCTGTAGTGCTCAACCTGCTTATTATTTTAAAGTGAGGTTTATTTTTAAGTTGCCTTGCTCACTCTTGTTGACCATCTAGAGAAACTTCTTAGAATAAGAATACGGGCAAAAAAATAAAGAACTAATTTAGGCATTCCAAAATATATACCAGATGACTGCAGAGAACAACTTTGTTTTAAAAGTTTATTATTGGGGGAACAATGAAAACAAATACAGAGTTGACCTTGCATTAGTCAAGATATTGAAGAATAATGGGTAAGATAAATACTTACACTGGAGTAGGGATTTTATTTTCCCACAGAGCTATATGATTTCAAGGAGTCATTTATATGGAAAAAATTTTGCCTGTGGAATTATGAACACTGGTATTGCTTTCAGCTGTGTTCTTGCCAGTGTGCGGCTTAGGTAATTAATTTCCTCATATAATCCCTGTTAGAAAAGTTAGATGGATAATGAAACCACTTGATCCTTTCATGATCATTACGATGCATATTCATTAAAATATAGCACACAGGTAATTCCCCATTTCCCTAGTAGTTTGTACCACCTTTATTGATTTGAGTATTTAAGAAGCCAGTCTTGTTATTGGCTGCCCCAGGCATTCAGCAAAACTCAGTCTTTGTAAGAAAGTATGAGAACTGCTGTTTCTAGATGGAACCAGCCTGTATCAGTTTACTAGTTCCATACGACATGACTAAACTAATTTTTCAGATGCTTTGAATGGAGTTGAGCAGACTATTGCTTTACTAAAAAAGCAAACATGAAAACTCCAAGCCTTACAGTCAACTCCTATCAATTTCCCTTTAATTACCTCCTGAAGTACCTGTTAATGACTCATTAGTTATAAAAATAAATTATAGGTGCTCTGCAAGCTTGTTTGTAGTTTCTTTAAAGTTTTTGATTTGGCTACCACCAGGCAAATGGATGTGTAGCAGTCATACAAGAATGTGAGTCCAATTGCTTTGTAATTTTATATATTTAATAAAGGGCACAACAGGGCTATATGTGCAAATGAGTTAAGCTGAGGTAGAGGAAAGTGCTTTGGTACAAAAATCACGTCTTATGACAAACCCTGCGGGCTGCTTATGTTCTGCGGCATGACATTTATGCTTGGGAAGTAGGGCTGATGGGTTTCCAATCCTGTTTTGGGTGATTTTTAGATGCATAATTGTTCTTGTTTACATGTGACTTTGGAAGTTGCTTGAGGTCATAGTCGCCCCATCATAGATAAAAGAGGTCATAGTGAGTTTCAAACTTTTTTTTTTTTTAACATTTTTCAAGTGAAATTGCACATGGTATTCCAATAAATAAGGATATAAGCAAAACAACTCTTTGGGGTGGAGGGATAAAAATCTTAAAACTTGTCTCCCAAAGGGACATCACCCAGACCTGTAGGGCTCCTCTGAACTCTGCATGAAAAACACTAAAATAGAAGATAGAATCATTTGTGTAATACTTATGTCTACTTAATTTTTATGCTTGTTTTATACCATGTGTGTAGCTTCACAGGACCTGAATTTTAGATCAAGGATCATCAAGCCTTTTCTATAATGGACTAGATAAGAAGCGTTTTTGACTCCGTGGGCCAGACAGTCTCTGTCACAACTGCTTAGCTCTGTCACTGTGGTGTGGAAGCACCCATGGATAGTATAGAATTGAATAAACCTGACTCTGTTCCAAGAAAACTATTGTGGTACCAAAATTTGAATTTCATATCATTTTCACATATAAGTGTTTCGATTTTTTTCCAATGATTTAAAAATGGGCAAGCAGTTCTTAGTTCATGGGCTGGATTTGTTGATTGACATTGGCCTCAGGTCATTCTATATAGGGTACTACTTCTGGAAAAAAAAAAAGAGAAGGAGGGATATGTTTTGCTAAAGTTCAAATTAAGGTGTTTGTCGTCAGTTTCAGTTTCTCTGACAATCTCTTTCCTTTCCTGAGACTTTTCTGAGACTGCTATATATGTCTGCTTTATGTCTCACAGACTGCTAATTCCTGACACAAATGTTCTCTTAAGTACATTGTGTTAAGAGACAGTTAAATATAGACTAGGTCTATAAGCCATTGACCTAGGTTAAAAACCGGCTACACGCTAGAGTGTAAAATTACAAAGTTATTATCTCAGATTTAATATTTGATTTCCCCCCAGTGTCTTAGGCTTCCTTCTTAATAGAAAATTTCTAAGGAATAGATGTCCAACCTCAGACCAGAGAAATATGAGCCTTGGTCTTGTAGGTTTCTCTGCCCAGCCCCACCCATCCGTGTCACACCAGAGCACAAAAGAATTGAGAAAGCATTAGAAGAGAAGGAGCTATAATTAACAAGAGCCCCAGAGGTAAACACAAAATACTGAAATCTAGTCCATTGAAGGCACTATTTCAGGCCTGTTGTCCCTCGGTTCTTCTCTTAGCCATTCCCGGAGTTCTCTGCCCTTCTTTCAGAGTTGTAGGGAGTTAGGGCTTTCTTCCCTATCCTCATCTCCCTTCCTCTCACAGGCCACCATTGGAGAAGAGGATTCTGGGAGCATACCAGGCATGAAGTGTGTGTGTGTGCTTGGTGATACTGAGGCAAGACAGCCCCCAAACGAAGCAGGGGTCTGTCTGCCTTGGGAGTTACCAGCAAGAGCTCAGACAGATGGAGCTGGGTTGGGCTAAAGAAATGAGGCAAGGACGAAGATGGTGTCTGGAGGCCTTGGTCCTTAAAGCAGAAGTGATGGACAGATGGAAGTCACTTTAGGCTCTGGGGCATGGGAGGGTGTGAGAAAATAGATCATTCAGGAAGTGTCATCTGATAGGTTTTAGAAGATTTTATTACAGAAATAGTAAGAAGGAAAATCTGGAAGTTCATGACCCAGATCTGCATGAGGAAGGTGTCTGTGGGTCTCAAGAGGGAGTAAATGGGTGACAGGATTTTGAGAGACACTAGGGAGAATTTGGTGACAGGTGAACACGAAGAGGCCTAGAATGATGCGATGTTGTTCTGTTTTTCAGGTAGAGGAGCTTGACTATTTGGAAGAAACTTTGTCCTTGAAGTCTTGAGCTGAGAGCTCCATCACTATTGGTCTTCTAGACCTTGAGCTATTTTTCATTCATCCATTCACTCATTTGAGCAAGCAAGAAATATTTATAGAACATTTATTATTATAAAAACAGGGTCTCTAGGGAATGCAGCAGAGCCTGGCCTACTCTCTGAGAACATGCAGTTAGAAGGGGCTCTGACATAGGCAGGCAATGGCAACACTGTGGTAAGTGCTCGTGAGAGTGGGCACATGGGGGTGGACATATGATAAGCTCATCTGGGTGGTGATGAAGGCTCAGCACAGGGCCCTGCATGAGTAGGCCAGGCAGGGGAGAGGTGGAGGATAGAACAGCTGCCCCAAGAAGGCCTGGTCAGGCCATGGAGTCCAAGATTCAGAGGCAGGGCTGTGGGGCTGGTGCAGGGAGAGATGAGCTTCCAGTTTGAGAGGGGAGGGCATACGATGAGGGTGAGCAGGTGATCAGGGGCCACCTCAGTGAGGGCCTCTGTGGCAGGAATGTCCCATCTCTTGATCATGTTCTAAAGAATGAAAAACACTATACATGAGGATCAGTGTGCCCATGCAAGCATACTTTAGGACCTAGAACGCTCGCTCATAAGGACATGCATAACCAAAGACAAAAGTGGTGCTCTTCATGTGTGTAATGTATTCCATCATTTTATATTCCATTCTCTTCTTCCTTCCCCCTGCCAATAGTGCTAACTGCCAGCCAACTAAATCGATCTCATGACTCCTACTGGATCATGATACACAGTTTGTTAAACCCTGTGTTTTTGTTTATTTATCTATTTATTTATTATTGTAATTTGTTATATATGACAGCAGAATGCATTACAATTCATATTACACATATAGAATATAATATGGAAAACACTGTTTTTTATGCTTTGCATTATAACGAATTTGAATACTCTCACGGCCTTGGGGGAACCATTAAGACTTCTATCTGGGACCCTCACTTCCATTTGTGTGTGTTTTAGAATGGTCACTCTGGTTGGATGAGAAAGAGATCAGCAAGGAAGCAGTTTCAGTGTTTGGCTAAGAGGAGGTGGTGGTGGCTGTGGAGATGGAGGCGGGTAGACACAGTGAAGTTAGGAAGGAGCTAGAAGGGCCAGGTGTGGGTGAGTATGTGTGGAAGGCCGGGGAGATGCATTCTCATGTTCTATGGCAGTTTCCTCTCTGAGTCTAGCAGGTGGCAATAATGCAGGTCCCTATTCCTGGATTTTCGTGAGGTTCCCAAGATGACTGGATAGGTGGCCTGGTCACCCTCCCCTCTCTCAGAGAGTGGCTGGTTTTAATTGTACAGAGGTTTCTATAACTGCATAATGTGAAAAACATAAAAATGGCAGCACTTTGCAGAATAATTGCGAGGGTTAAGGACTCAAAAATTTAAGGCACCGAAATGAGATGATATCTCATATTAAATGAGATGATATCTGCAATGCCTCAAGGAAGTGCTCATTGAGTGGCATCTAGAAAGCTCATGGTGCTGGGCGCTGTGGCACACACCTGTAATCCCAGTAACTTGAGAGGCTGAGGCAGGAGATGACAAGTTCAAGGCCAGCCTCAAAAACTAAGCAACTTAGTGAGACCCTGTCTCATAATAAGAAATTAAAAAAGGACTGTGGCTCAGTGGTAAAGCACTCCTGGGTTCAATCCCCAGTACCAAAAGAAAAAAAAAAAAAGTGCAAATGTAGCCTGAAATGTACTTCTTCTATCAGTAAATACCTGTGAAGAATTTTGCATCTTCTGCTTTGTCATCTCTTCCTCCCTCCCGCCCAACCTCCCCCAAGCCCAATGCTGTTTTCCCACAGCGGTAATGGCCATTGGCGTTTGTATAGCGTGTGGGTTTCACAATCGCTGTGTTTGTTCTTTGCAGCAACCCTGTCAAGTCAGTAGGCAGTGCTGTCACAGTTCGACCGACCTCCACTTTAGAGATCAAGGCCAGAAGTGTGGGGAGCTGGGGAGCCTGGCCCCAGATCACATCACAAGTTAGCAGCAGAGCTGAGATTGAACCCAGGCCTGCGGCTGAGGGTCTGTGTAACTGTCACATCATGCAACTTCCTACAGCCTCCTGGGTGGTGAAAAGCACTTGTCTAAACCTTATCTTAGAGGCCAGATAACAGAGTTTCCTGTTTCAGCTTCCCGCATCCTGCCAGCTCTGTCATATTTGACGGTCTTGCTATTTTGTGTCTCAATTGAAATGTTTTGGAAATGGGGGTGGGAGTAAATCCTTTTCCTTTTTCTAGGGAAAAGTTGCCTTTCTGGCACGATCCTAAGTTCTCTAGGATGTTAAAACAACCTTCTAATAGTTAGGCAATTGCAACTGATTTTTCAGTGTAGTTGTAAGTGGCCCAATATTTCTAAAATGTGATTTGGCCTTTTTGAAATGCTGTTTGAGACAGAAACGTGCAGAAGAATAAAAAGCAAAACGACTGATAGAAAAACAATAAAAAATGATAAAACAAGAAATGAATAAGTCAGGGCTGGGGTTGGGGCTCAGCAGTAGAGAGCTCACCTAGCACATGCGAGGCCCTGGGTTCAAACCTCAGCACCACATAAATTAATAAATAAATAGTGTCCAACTACAACTAAAAAACATTTTTTTTTTTTAAAAAAGAAATGAATAAGTCATTCTCTAAAGATAGTACCTATCCAGGGTATGTATTTAAGTCTCTCATAAGAATCATTATCTTAAAAATATCTTCACAGGTCTGAAATAAACTTATTTTTCTAGGCTGTAGTTGCACAGAGCATTTGAAGTGCTAGAATTACCTTTGTAGAAGTTCTTTCTTTCTGGCCCAGTGTTACCCCATCAAGGCTGGGTATGAGGTGTCTGAGCCTTGGGTGGCAGCTGGCTCCTGTAGTTCACTTTGTTATGGGGAGAGCCAGAGGGAAATGCTGGGCCCTTTGGATTTCAGGAGCTGGGAAGTGGGGTCAAGTACAGCTTCCTGTTTTCCTAGAGGTTCCAGGTCTATACCAAGGATAGACATGGGTCTCCAAGTGTTGCTATAAATTCCTGAGGGGAGGAACTCTGGGCAGCCCTTGTCCTGGTTCCCAGTCCTAAATTTCAACCTCAGCCCTGTCACTCACTGCTGCACCTCCGAGATCTTCATTTTCCTTATTGTAAATCAAGGATGATAGAATCCAACAAGGTTTAAGGATTAAAAAGAAGAGTTTATGTATTTCCTAGTAATGGCATACCGTAGGTGTTTAATAAGGGGCAGTTCACTGTCTCCCTCCTTACCATTTCACCTTCTGTGTGGTTCTAGGATTAAGTGACCCTTGAGGCCAAAGGCTCCAGAACTGGCCAGTGGGCCAAGAGTATGAGATGCAGGGTCCCCAGGCAGCTGAGGCAAGATCTATCCATTCCTGTTTTCTGAAAGAGACTGCATTTTGTGTTGGAGCCAGGAGAAGTCACTGAGTGAGCAAGAGACCTCTTACGGAAGTAACCACCTGTATCTGAGCCTCCCCATTCTCCATGGTGAAAACACAAATTGGGGCATCTACCAGTGATGAATCTTAGACAGTAGCATCAATTTACAGGCTTAGGATATGATTATCATTCTTGACTACAGTTGCTTATTTAATTATTTATCTTCTTCATGTGACTAGAAGCTCTATGAAGAGAAGGACCATGTTAATTTCATAGAGACAAACTCAGGGCCTTGAATATTTACTAATGACTGTTGAAGGAATGAGGAACACAGTGTCTCTCTGAGAGCTGGAATTAAAATGTGGACTTCATTAATGCTTGCTGAGTAAGTACATTTTTTTCTTGCTTTTTAATTGTAAAGGGATGGCTCAATAATTCTTTTACATATGTACATTCATGTGTGCATGTGTGTACAGGCATCCCTCAGAATCCATGGGAGATTAGTTACAGGACCCTTTGTGGATAACAAAATCTGTAGATGCTCAGGTCCTGTACATCAAATGGCATCCGTCTTCCTGTACACTTCACATGATCTCCCGATTACTTGTAACACCTAATACCATGTAAGTACTATGTAAATAGTTGTTGTATTGTTTAGGAAATAATGATAATAAAAAAATTCTGTGTGTTTTCAGTTATAATTTTGGGGATTTGGAATATTTTTGATCTGTACTTGGTTGAATCCAAGGGAGAGTTAGTTAGGTAACATTTTGAATCCGCAGACACAGAATCTGAGCATATGGGGGCTACCTGTACACACAAATACACCCTCCACCCTGGACACGTAACACCTACATCAAGACACAAGGATATAGAAATTTCTGGTACCCTAAGTGTTCATTTTTACAGGGAAAGTCTATATGATATATTCTAATTTTATATTAAAGGTTATTTATTCAACTGTGGGGATTTTTTTGAGGGGGGACCAGAGATTGAACTTGGGGGCACTTGACCTCTGAGCTGTATCCCCAGCCCTATTTTGTATTTTATTTTGAGACAGAGTCTCAGTGAGTTGCTTAGCACCTTATTTTTCCTGATGCTGGCTTTGAACTCGAAATACTCCTGTCTCAGCCTCCCTATCAACTGTGTTTTATAGGACACATGACCACAGAACTATGCTATATACCAATGAAGATATCCCTCCCCCAAAAAGGAGATACATTTTGTCTTTATTATAGATTTAGTTTTCAAGGTAAGACTAAACATAAAACAATCCAGTAACCAGTTGCTTACCAAAATTAAAAGTGAAGATCAATAGTTTCTAGATATTATTTATATGTGTTTAGCAGCAAATTCCTTTCTTCAAACTAATATTCTCAGGGCCTAATATATAAACCAATCACCAAGGGAATGTTCTTGTTGAAGCTGGAGCAAGGCTACATCCCTCCCCAAGCAGGGCATCGTGGAGCCCACTGGAGCAGTTCTGTGGGTGTTTAGAGGGGGAAGAGATTACAGTGGGATAGAGCAGCTAAGGAAGACCCTCAGATACTGGAGGGCTGGGAGTGCTGTGGGTAGTTAGAGGGTGGAGGGAAGTGGCTTTCCAGCCTGGGACAGCAGCCTGATGGAAGGGTTGTAACTCATAGGGAGCTGAATTCTGTTTGAGGGACAGGGAGATGACTGGGGAGTCCTGAATCTGTGTCATCCTGGGAGCCAGTGAATTCCCACAGGGGTTGGTGAGGACAGATGATCTGCCCTGGTGGAGGTGGTGTGCAGGTGTGAAGGGTCTCTGAGAACAGAATTATTCCTCACCCCAAATTACATTAGTTGTTCTTGTGCATCGTGTTTCAGTTTTACCCCAAAGAAACTTGAGCTCTTTAGTTAGCCAGGTCAACACTGGAGAATAAGTAAAGGGAAGGTGAGTTAGTTACTTCTGTAGTCCACTGCGGTCAAGGGTGCAGAATCCATAATACCATCTGATGTAGTTTCCTTGAGCCATTGGAAGAGTTCAGGACTCTGAAGGGACGTCTTCTCAGTGTTTGAAATGGGAGTTGCAAAGAGTGAGTGCAGAGACTGGAAAGAGAGCCACTGGAGATGGGTTTATATTTATAGAACCTAATGGCACCCATGTGGTGCAATGACAAGAGGACTCCTAATTATAAATAGGGAGGCTGGTAAAAGGCTCAGCTCGACTGAGTTTTCTTCTAACAAGATGAAGAGCACTGTTGTTCACCTCTTGGAGGCATCCATTCCCATAGGGGAGTAGGTGGTCATTAAGTGTCATTAAGTGCTAAGTGACAATTCACTTAATGGATCCTGTACTTAAAAGAGTCGTACATTGAAAAGTCTCAAGGTGTCAGTAAGGTGAGCTGATTAAAATGATGTTCCATCTGAGTCTCGAAAAGAGCTTTGGATAGTAGAGATTCACATTCAGAAAGGTATGAAAAATAATTGTTTATACTAACAAAAAAATTGATAACATTTCTATTCCCAATTATTTGACTACTAAACTGAGTCTTTTTCTGATTTAGTTCTACAAAGTCAAGAAATAGGTGACAAACATTTATTGAATGTGTTTTAGTCAGCTTTTTGTCACTGTGACCAAAAGACCTGACAAGAAAAACTCGGAGGAGGAAAAGTTTATTTTGGCTCATGATTTCAGAGGTTCAGTCCATGGTAGATTCCATAGCTCTGGGCCCAAGGGAAGGCAGAACATCATGGCAGGAGCATGTGTTGAAGGAAAGCAGCATGGCAGGAGCATGTGTTGAAGGAAAGCAGCTCAGGACGTGGCAACCAGGAAACAGAGAGAGCTCTGGTCACCAGGAACAAAATATAAACCCCAAAGGCACACATCTAGTGACCTATTTTTTTTTCTTAATTTTTTTTTAGTTGTTGATAGACCTTTATTTATTTATACTTGCTATAATTACCACAAGGTTAATCCATTCAAGTGGATTAACTCATTGATCAGGTTAAAAAACTCCTGTAATCTGATCATTTACCTCTGAATCTTATATTGTCTCACACATGAGCTTTGCGGGGGACACCTCACATCCAAACCATAACAGAGTACTAAGTGTATACTAGGCACTGTACTGTGAACTGGAGACACAGCAGTGATCAAAATTGCAAAAGTTCTTGCCCTCACGGAACTTATTGTGTAGTAATTCCAGTGTTTTTTCCAGTCTCACTAACAAGATAACAGCTTCGCAAAGTGTGGGCAACCAGTTTGGCTGAAGTGCAGGTGAATTATCAAGTGCATCAAAAATCTAGTAAAGATTTTTTGTTTGTTTTTTGGGTACTAGGAATTGAATTCAGGGGCACTAAACCACTAAGCCACATCCCCAGCCTTATTTTGTATTTTATCTAGAGTTAGGGTCTCACTGAGTTGCTGATTAGCACCTTGTTTTTGCTGAGGCAGGCTTTGAACTTGCAATCCTCCTGCCTCTGCCTCTTGAGCTGCTGGGATTACAGGCATGCACTGACCTGCCCAGCAAAATCTGGTAAAGATTTTAAGAAAAAAAAAAAAAGATATAAAAAAGTGAATTGTAACTCAACCTGTCAATAACCATTGATGTCTGCTATTTAGTAACATTATAAAACACTCTTTCTCACTCTCTTATATTCAAGGAGAATTCTTTCAGAAATTATTAGCAGATATTTTTAAATATTTCATTTCATGTAGAAAATAATGGAATTTGGCAAACAATAGCCAAAGACAAGTATATAAATTTTCAAAGTATATAAATATCAATGATGTAAAAATGTATAAATTATAGACTAGGGTTTTCCTTGATAGTTTTCAGATTTTGAAACATGTATCTATGAATACTTTGTCTATTTCTTTTATGGTTAGCTCTCAGAGTAAACCATTAAACATTAAGTGACACATAAAAATATGAATGTGAGGTTCAATGGCTAAAATGTTCTCACTTTTCTAATTTCTTGAGTATAGTGAGAGAGTAGAAGCATTTTAAGCAATGAAAGAAAAGTTGTTTAGGGGGTGTCTTCTCAGGATTGTCTCCCCGAAAAATAAAATTATGTAAACATGATAAAATAATCAGTACATGTTTATTTTGTATTTATAAAAACCAAATGCTTCTTAGGGTTATTTAAGGGAAAAAAAACTCACTTATACAGTTTTCCTTAAATATAAAAGCACTAGTAGTAAAAAGAAAAAGACAAGATTAATGACCTCATGTTTTATTTGAAGTTTTACTTCAAACCCAGAAATATTTGGTTGTTTCCAAACTTGGTTCTAAAGCATTTTTTTCTGTTCTAAATTAAAAAATACAGAACATGATTTGTCAGTTACTTTCACACTTGTTAAATTTAAATGTTTAGAGAAAAACAGTGAAAATAAACTGTAAAAACTATTTATAATGTTAGCAGGAGAAAAGAAAATTTACTAAATGTCCCCAACAAATATTCTCATATTATTTGTATTTAAAATTGGTTACAGAATGCACTAATTCAAGTGCTCCAGAAATTTTTTAGTAAAACTTTTTTTCCCTAGATTTTCTTTTCTTCTGTGCATTTAGTTACTATAAAGGTAATAACATGAGAGAACATTTCAAAAGAAAAAGCAAACAAACAAGACTAATCCCAAGTTCCATGACCCATTTATTCTACATTCTTTTCTTTATATGTTTCTTTATAGTTCTGTACTTTTAAAGAGCTTAGTTAACTTTTTAATGTATAAGTACATAATGTATAGATCATTTTTTGTAGCACAGGTATAAAGTTCTGAGGAGAAATTGTATGTACTTCTTCAGTTTCATCCATACTCAGTGTTCTTATGTGCAATGCCAATATCTAGTCTAAAAATAACCAAATCCTTTGTGTTAAAAAAAATCAGTCTGTATGGTAAATTTATATTTGTTAGTATTCTGGGACATATTCTCTGAAAAAGTGATATGTCATCTCAAGTTTTTATTAAGATGGCATTCATTCTTTAATCTCTGTATCTTAACACTTTCGAGTTCCCATGGTCTAGTTGAATGGCAATGAGAAATGTCTTTAGGAAAGCTGTGGTTGATTCCCTAGAAAACTAAACCTGTGAACTCATTTCCTACTTTACGTTCCTAGCATTTGTGGGTGAGTGAAAATTCAGGGTGAAAAACTGATTTATTTTGCTTTAAAATTGTCAGTTTTGTTTACTTAGTCTTGTGGTATTAAAGATCTTTTTTAAAAAACAAGCACTTAAAATCAGCATACTGTAGTCACACTGTCACATCAATGTTCATAGCAGCTCAATTCACCATAGCTAAGCTGTGGAAGCAACCTAGATGCCCTTCAATAGATGAATGGATAAAGAAACTGTGGTATATATATACAATGGAATGGAATATTACTCAGCATTTAAAAGAGAAAAAAATTATGGCATTTGCAGGTAAATGGATGAAGTTGGAGAATATCATGCTAAGTGAAGTTAGCCAATGCCAAAAAAACAAAGGCCGAATGTTCTCTCTGATAAGTGGATGCTGATCCATAACGGGGAGGGGGAAGGCATAGGAAAAATGGAAGAACTTTGATTAGGCAAAGGGGAGGAAGGGTGGGGAGGGTGCATGGGGACAGGAAAGATGGTGGAATGAGGTGGACATCATTACCCTAGGTATGTGTATGACGGCACATATGGTGTAATGCTGTGTTGTGTACAGAGAAATGAAAAGTTGTGCAGCAGTTGTTTACAATGAATCAAAATGCATTCTGCTGTCATATATACCTAATTAAAATAAATAAATTAATTAAAAAAACTGGGATATAGTTCTGCTATACTAGGTTCAGGGATTTCCTTAAACATCTGAAACAAAAAAGACAAAACAGAAAAAAGAAGGAAAGAGGGAAAGAAGGAGGCAAACTAGGGAGAAGTGGAGGAATGGAAGAAAAGAATAAAAGAAGGAGGGATAAAAAAAGAAAAAAGGAAAAATCAGCGCACTACTGGATTGTGTGTCAGGACGTCCCTCCAACACTAAGACGTATAGCTCGCAACTCTACCTTAGCCCTCACTTCCTGCTTGTGCAGAGCCTAATGTCAGCCAGAAGTGAGAGCTTGAGGCCATCTCAGGTCTCTTCTGAGCATGTTCCCTGCCAGTAGCATGTGTGGGAATTTCTAGATTCCCAGGAATACGGGAACTTGGCCACGTCCTTATTTGGAGAGGTATCCCTAGCCGTTCCTCCCAGGCGTTTTGGTGTCTATTGTTTGCTCTAACCAGCACACCTTGTCCCAGGTATCATCAACTAATTCATGTACTTTTAAATATTTCAGACAAGTCATACTTGAGTAGTCACCTCTCCATCCAGGGTGAGTTCTCACTTAGGTTAAATAAAGGTGAGCCCTTTGCATCAATTTTTCAAGCAGTCACTGGACAGGTTAAAACAAATAACAACAATTACTTGAAAATAATAATTTTCCAGCATCAGGAACCCTCTCAGGAAAGAAGGTTGCTATATTCAAGATTACAGTTGATCTGGGTGCGGGGCATGGGACTGGGGTAGGTTAAAAGGTCATATATCTCTACTCCTGAAATTCAACTGCCTTTTTCTTACCTGTTCATCTGGTTCCTGTAAACTTATACTACTTCAGATAAAATTGATTATGACAGATTTTGCTCATTTATTAACTATTTCTGTGGAGGAATAGGTCTTTGTAATTTTCTCCTGTGTACTCTGTGTACATGTGACTTAAAAACACAATGTCTGCAGAAGACTATATATATGTATATGTATGCATATATATTTATATATACATACACATATGCAGAGTGCTAGGTTACTCCTTTTGGCATGAAATAAATTGGTGAGGAGAGAGATTGAATGAGAAGAAGGAGGTAGGAAATGGGGATACCAGCTTCAGACACCAAAACATAAAGATCTTTCTAGAAAGTTATGCAATTCAGGTACCTATTCTGTTTAGGGAACAGTTTTTGGTTGCCTGTCACAGAAAACTGGAATCATTCTGGCTCACGCAAATGGGAATTTATTTGACTCACACAGCAGGAAATCTGGGGATGGGTAGGCAAGGGCTAGAGAAGTAGCCGGATGATTCTGCCAAGTGCTCAGGTCCTCACAATCTTTCCCTTTCACTATCATTAGAATATTGGCTCCCGTAGCCTCAATTGTTGCTTCTTGATCTCAAAATGGCAGTTGCAGCTTCAGATATCCCCTCGATACTTGAGCCAGAGAATTTTAAAAGACTTTTTCTTGGTCATTATTTTTAAGTTGGAACAGAAAATTTAGCCATAAATAGACCACAGGCCCACTCTCCTATCAATCAATTGGCCCCCCCCAAAAAAAAAGAGAGATTACTATTACAAATTCATGATCCCCTCTGCGGGGAGGGCACTGGGAAAGGGTCTCCAAAAGGTCAAAGGGCTAGGATTCTGTAAGCCAGGAAGAAGGAATGAAGGTAACTAGTAGGCAGGTGGTAGACAGTGGTGGCAATAGTCAGAAACTACGAGGAATGGCAGATAAGGGTGAGGAATGTCTGTCCTACCCTATCAAAATTGGAGCAAGCTGCCATTTTTATTTGGGAAGTAGGGGATTAGAAATGGGGATCAAAAATACAGAATGTCCAAACAGTCATGTAATTGGGGTAAAACCAGAAGCATCGACTCAGAGCCAACGTAAGCTAAATCCTGTGGTGTGTCTGATGCTGGAACCAGAGCACAGAGCGCATGTCAGGGCCCAGATGGAGCCAATAAAATTCTGCCGAGTGCCTGGTTTCTGGCTCCATTTTTTTTTTTTCTTGGTGGGAGTTTAGGTTACATTTAAAGGTGGCAAGCAGTTCCTGGCAGGCATGGCAATATGTAGACCCTCAGAAACTAGTCAGCTCTGGGTTTGAACAGTGTTGCAGGGACTAGCAGATTCCCAGCATTGAATTGGAGATGGGAGAAGGGGCTTTCAGGGCCAAGTTGGAAAACTGGCAAGAGTCCCAGACCCAGGAGGAGCCAGATTTATTGGGCAGTTACCAAAACAGGAGCTTGGGAACAGGGCTTAGAGGGGAAGCCTGTTATTTGAAGGTTGGAGGCAGGCAGGCATTAGGGAAATAGGAGCCCTTTGATTAAAATTAGGATTTTAGGGGGGATTAATAGCCAGTGTTACCTTATGCAAGACCCCAGGGTGGAGCTGGCTCAGGTTAAAGGCCTCCTGCCTCAGGATGTGATTGGTCCTGAGAACTGAAGATTGGACTGAGCCTACCCCAGATGGGTCAGGTGGTCCTTGTTGGGGAGGGAAAAGAAAGAATCTGCTTCACAGGGGACAGATATATTTTGCAGATAGTATTAACGGGACTTGACAGAAGAAGACAGTGTTGGATTTTGAGCCTAGGTGGCTGGCCTTACCTAAAGTATGGAATATGCAAGCCCCCAGACTTTTAAACCCAGGAGGCCTTGAGTCTGAGCTGTGTATAAGGCATGCAGGCAGAGATATTATCCATGGACTGCATTGAGGTTGGGACTTGGTAGAGAGTACAGGTAGAATAAAGACTGGAGCCATCCACAGGAGGAAAATGATAGCGCAAGATTGTATGGAGAGCGGACACTAAGGACACAGCACATTGTTTCTATTTATGTGCCATAAAGGAGGAGTCGTTCTTTCAAATCATTGTACTTATTTTCATTTCATTTTATTTGCCCATGAATTCTTTTTCCAAACCCCTCAAGTGTCTGGTTGATTTTCCAGAATCCATCATCCTCCAAACCCAAGACAAGAACCTGTTCTCATTATTCTGTATCATTTCCATTGTCCATTTGTAGTAATTGTTACATATGGATAATCCACCACTACTTTTTTTTTTTTTTTAAGTGCTGGGGATGATACCCAAAGCCTCCACATGCTAGACAAGTGTTCTATCACTGAGCTACACCCTGGCAACCCATCCTCTTTCCTTAAGTGGGGTTTCTTTAACAAAAAGTAACAAAAAGTTAGAACATGTTGTAGCCTTCACCATCATCCTTTAATTATGCCACAAACAGGAGAATGGAAGACACCGTCTTACCATGTTCACATCAGAATTATCCTAGGAGCTGGGCATGGTGGTGTCCTCCTGTAATGCCAGCAGCTGGGGAAGCTGAGGCTGGAGGACTGTGAGTTCAAAGCCAGCCTCAGCAAAAGAGAGGTGCTAAGCAACCCAGTGAGACCCTGTCTTTAAATAAAATACAAAATAAGACTGGGGATGTGGCTTAGTGGCTGAAGACCCCTGAATTTAATCCCCAGTACCTAAATAAATAAATAAATAAATAAAAATTTGAGAGGGGACATCTTGCCCTGTACTTTGGAAGGAATATTCCTTTAACCCATTCTTTTTTTCTGTATTAACTTAGAGGTGGAATGTTTTAAGATTTATATTAATAAAGAAAAGGAAATTAAAACCTGTGTAACAAAATAAATAGATTCTCAAGTTGGTGTAAATCATAGATAGGAGAAAGCTGTAAGTTCTTGAGAGATAAAATGGCTAAATCATTATTTGAACCTGGTATTTTGTGGTATAGGTATCAGCTAATTTTTCAAACCCATGAAAGATGTAAAGAATTCTCTAGAAATTAGGTCAAAGCCATAGATAAGGGAACTAAGTAATTTATTAATGAGACCAGGAGACTCCTGTGAGGGGAAAAGCAGTATCAGGAATAATTATTCACTGGTATTGTTCTGGGGGTGGAAAATGAGACTTCTGGTCACCCTAGTTCTGGTCCTCAATAGTGGTTCACAGTTTACATGATTCAAGGTGAAATCAAATGCGAAAGTAAGGTATTTCCTCCTGGTCTGGCATATTAGTGGAAGGATTGTTTTGTTATATAAAATACAGGTGGTTCAAGGTCCTAAAAATGCCAAAATGAAATTGTCTTCGTGGTTAGGCATTTCTGGTTGCTTTTCAGGTCAAGGTGATGGTGTTTGGAGACCATGCTGAGTGGATTCAAGGCTCAGCCACGTAGGTCCTTAATGACTTCAGTGTGGGTTTTTAATCTCCTGCCCAAGTGTTATCAGACTTGCCCAGACAAGCCGTTCACCACAACAGGAGAGTGTGGGAAAATTAACACTGCCCCAGCAACCTGGGTAGGCATAAAGTGTCTGAAGGTGGAAATGAATTGCGGTAGGATTTATTTTAATGCAGTCTGGGAAAGTACAACTTTAAATCTCTGGGCTGCTTAAGGGGAGCCCACACCTTCCCTTGGAGGGGAAAAAAAAAAAGAGGATTGAAAAATATACAGAGCACAGCTATCTTTAATGTTTGAGTTAGCTATCAGGAAACCCGAAAGGCTGAATGTAATAAAACGTTGACAGCAGTTTCCCTCAACATGCGGTAACTCTGGAATACAACGACATCTTTGGCACCAAAGGAAATCAAGAGAATAAAAGCAGCAGTCGCCAGGATTTGGAGTAAGCCACAGATGATTGCCGTCTGTATGTTTTACAGACCTCTTGCAAAAACCAGAAACCCAGGACCCAGACTGCAGAGTAAGTATATGGAACTCTGGGGGGTTCTGTTCAGAAGAAACCCAGAAATGGATCTGAATTTTTAAATACAATACTTCATAAAATCTGACGATTTTTTTTTTCTGGTGACGGTGTCACTAATAGTTCATTTGTCAAAAATCTGGGCCATCAGGAGGAGTTATTTGGGTGTCTCATGTGGGCTATATCATTGTTATAAACTTTTACTATATAAGGCCTTCCAACTTTCACGATTCCTCGGTAAATACAGAATTATTTGTAAATTACCCTTCAATTTCCGATTGTTCTTATACAATGTGTTTTTTTTTTTTTTTCTTTTCCAGAAACTTGTAGAAAAGTCGTCAGGAACATATTTAAATGCTTTGAATAATGAATTGAGGCTCACTGTCATAGATGACATGACTTGGGCTTTTTTATTTATTATGCAAGAGAAAAAATTCTTATAGGATGAGCCCACATTAAATATCATTATGTGAATTTTTTGCCTCAAGTTTAATTATTTGACATTATAACTTGGATCAGTAGTTAGATTCTCTATGGTTGAGACTAATAGAGACTAAATACAAAACAGACATTTCAGATCACATGCGCACGTGAATATGCATGTGCATGTGTGAGCGCACGCATATTTTAATCAGGGCTTATATTTGTTCAGAGATATTAGATCTGAATTTATAAACTCTAGCTTTTGAAAAAGTAGATTCATGGTGGCCAGGAATGGGGAAGGACAGTGCAATTAGTTTATTTTTACAAAAAGGAATGCATATTTAGAAGTAAGTAGTAAATAAGAGAAGCCCATTTATCTACAATGTCTACATAAAAATAGTTAAATCCTATGTAGAAGGAACCGTTAGGTAAATTATTTGACACTTCAGTGAGAAATAGTAACTTTCTTATAAATGAGTGTGATATAGAGCCATGAAAATAAATTTTCATGGAATCATTTTAACTTGAAAATAGCAATTAATGGCAGATTGCAGAAGTCAGCCAATTAATTGTTATTTAGTGCTTTTCTCTCCAGCACATATGGAAGATAGTTTACAAACAGGGATTTTTTTTTAATGTGCTTATGAATGTAGTGCAACACTTGGTAATTCTTGGCTAGTTTGGCAACATTAAAATCTGAGATCTTTAGTTCTTAGACTAGTCTCTTGGAGATGAAATGTTCCATGGATAGACTTGTTCTTTTCCTTGCAGGCCCAAAATCTTAGTGTTTAAGCAAGAAACTCTTCACTGCAGTATTTTTCTTTGGTAACCTATAATTCTCAAAATGATCCAAACAGAGGATATGGCCAATTTAAAACAAGAAAGGGTAGAAATAACAAATTACTCTCTACCTGTGTGGAACACTAGGTTAGTGAGTGAGCTGAATCACACAGTGTGAAAACAGTGCATTCCAGCTACTCATTTGTGATTCAATCCTGTGTTCAAGTCTCTGTCTCTGCAGGTGCTCTAGTGTCCTGCGGCCCATTGTGCGTCTTTAACTCACGATGTGGGTCCTTTTTGTTCATAGTCTAGCCTTGAGGGAGTCCCATAGGCACATGCACAATAGGCCTCCTGGACACTATTGGATAAATTACTGCTTCATACATTAAGTGGACCCTAGTGTCCTAAAAATGTTCATATAATTTCCACATGTTCACTTTTTCTTACTGGAAACTATCACTTATATCAAGGGTAGCTTAGAAATCCAGGCTCATTATTGAAGAAAAACGAGTAGCTGTATGTTTAGCATCCACTTCGAAAATATCTCAGTGTGGGAAAATCTTTTGCAAAGTTTGTGATGAATATGCTTGTAATATACTTTAAAAATGTACATGTAAGCATTTTAAAGCTTAAGAAGAAAAAGTGCCAAATAGGCACGGTTGACTTCTCCCATTGCAAAATACATGGGAGCAAGCAAAGAAGGTTTTATTCAGCGGAAGGTATGGTTGGAATTACTTACGTGTTGAAGAATGTTCATGATTTGCCTGGAAATGTGCAAATGGGGGGCAAATGCTGGCCCTTCACCTCCATCCTGCCTTCTTTTTGAAGTGATATGTGGCATTGTGGCAGCTCAGTGCTGCCACTCTTGATAGGAATCTTCAGCCTATCATAAGAATTCTGGAAACAGCTCTGTTCTCAGCAACTGCAGTTGGGTCAGGGACAGGGTACGCTTAACTGAGGCCTTGGCAGGTCTCCTGAGTCTGCTCTGTCCAGAAGCTCATTCTTGTCCTCTCTGGGGGGCTTCTTGACAGATTTCAGGAGATTCTTGCTGCAGGGATGTACCTCTCAGAAATGCCCTAAGGGTATACCTTGGGAACCCCGATAGGTCCATCATAGGGTGTAGGTCTCTGTCTGAACTGAAGGGCAGACCAAGAATCTGCCTGCAAACACCTTGTGTAAAAGTAGTCACTGCTCTCAGCCACCTGTCCCTAGCTGACTCTCAGCTCATGGTGGGGAGGTCCATGTGAACATTGTTTTGCATTTGGTTGGCATGGTTCCTAGGGGTGATAACTCCTTTGCCCAAGAATAATGGGGTTTTTGCTGTTAGGGAAAAAGGAAAGGACGATGTGAAGGTGTTTTCTTTAAAAAAGTCTTTAAAAAAATTGTGCTTCCAGAATTCTTATTTTTAAAAGTTTAAAATGTTTAAAAGTTATTGCACATTTTTAATGTCTGTAGCTTTATTCTCTTTGGCACTTGTCCTCTGGGATTGAAACAGTCAACTGCCAGATCTCATCCAGAGTTGACTGTGGCAAGTCCTAAAGATTTGGTCTGTGCCATCTGAATGATGGGGGAGGACCACAAAGCACAGTGAATGACATGAGTGTGTAATTAGAGCTAAACTACATGGTTAGGCTGGGAGTGCTGCAGGGTTTGGAGGTCAGGAGATCAAACAGGCCTTCCTCTGCTTCTCAGGGAAATCCTTCTGTATGTGAGTGCTTCCCCACAGCCCACAGCTGCTGCAGCTTCAACTCTCCTGTTACTGACATGTGTAGGTCCTTCCTGACCTTGAAATTCTACCCTGTGATGGTTTGGATTTTAAATGTCCTGCAAAGATCCATATGCTAAGTCTTGGTCACCAGCCTGTGGTACTAATGAGAGGTGGTGGCGTCTTCAAGAGGTAGGGCCTAGGGGGAGAAAGTTAGATCTTTAGGGGTGCACCCTTGAGCATATTGGGACCCTGGCCTCTTTTCTTTTTTTCTTTGCTTCCTGGCCGCTATGAGGTAAGCAGCATTTTTCCACCACATAATCCCTCTCATGATGTCCTGTCTCACCACAGGCCCAAAAGCAATGGAGCAAAATGACCATGGACTGAAACCTTTGAGTCTGTGAGCCCCCTTCAAATCTTTCTTGCTTATAAGTTATTTATTTCAGGTATTTTGTCACAGTGATGGAAAACTGACTAACACATGCCCTGACTCAACTTCTCCTGAGCTATGATGTTTTACATCTTCACTACATAACCTAAAACACAGTTCCAGTTCCATTCATTTTCTTTTCTTTTCGCTTACCTCCAACAATCAAGCTGGTATCCTTTCCACTCTTCTGAAATTGCTCTCCCCTGAGTCATGGGCAACCTTATAATTAATGAACTTCTTTTTCCCAGCCCTACCTCCCCTAGCTCTTGGCCACAGTGGTTGCTGATTGTGTCCATTTCTGTATTTTAACACCCCCTCTGCGCTTTCTGGAAACTTTCTGGAAAGTTGTCCTCGTTTGCATCTGTGCTGTTGACAGTACTGGGAGTATTTCCCAAGTTTGATTCCGCTTCTCTCTGTATTCTCTCCCTCAGATAATGAAACTCATTCACTCCCATTACTTCAGCTATCATCCTGAGCACTCAGTAATTTACTTCTCAACCGTCATGGAGTGCCTGCTTTGCAGAGGTACTGTTCAGGGCCTGGGGTGGAAGGATGACCAGGACAGGAGGTCCCTGCCTTCTGGAGTCTGCAGTCTAGCAAGGGAAAGAGACAGGGTCCTTTAAGCTCAGTCTGAAAGGCATCCTCTAGGGGAAGTGTGGGCTCCCCTGGGAACCCATGGAGGGGCACCTGATCTGGCTCCTGAATCTACAGCCCTTTGATCCCTAACCTCTCGCTGAAACTGCAGTCTCTCCAATGACCTATCACCACTTCCAACAAACCATGCCCAAGGAGTAAATTGATGATGTTTTCCTTCATGCCAGCTGCCCTCCCTGCAGCCCCATTCGTGGCAGTGTAACCGGCCTTTCTACGGGGACTCTCGCTGCATTTCCGATTTCCCTTAAATTCCTCAGCCGGGCAGCCACCCACCTCTGCCAGCTCCTCCTCTGTAATTGCTCTCAGCTCTGTTTCCTGCTTTCTATTCCCATCACCACTGCCTGCGGCCAAATCCTCACCACCTCATTCCTGCACTATTTAATATTTATAAATGGGCTATTTACTTATTCAGAGGAGATTAAAAAATACCTAGGCAGTTTATGTTCATGGCCGAAAAAAATTGGAAAATCCAGATAAATAAAGAGAAAGGAAGGAAGAAAAGAAAAAAGGAAGGAAGGAAAGAGAGAGAGTAAGGAGGGAAAGGGGAAAATAATATTTCACTAATTACACAGCATCCCTATTAATGCTTTGATAGTTGTTCTTCTGGACTTTTCCCTGTGGTATCTATATATGTAAATATTCTCATACATACAGATGCAAAAAAAAAAAAAATCTTACACAGTGTGATTATGTAATCTGTTGTTTTGTAGCCCTTTTTTTGGATGTAATCTATATGATTGCCTTTTTGCATCTATAAATATAATTATTTGTGATGACTTTTTATAGCTGCATAGTAATTGGAAATAATTTGCCCCTTGATCTCCATGCCATTTCAACCTATTGTATACAGAGCTGCTAGGTAGTCTCAAAACTTGATTATTCTTGCTACTCTTCTGAAAAAAAATGTAGGTGACTTTCTATTGCTCCCCGTCCCTTTATATAGGACTAGTGTTCTGATTTCCTCAGTCTTAAGTATTCCTTCCTTCATCTGCACTGAGATATATCCTTTGGACCACAGTTTGGTAGTTGTCATACTTTAACATTTTGTATTGTATATCTTTCAGGAAGGTAGTTCCTCGGGGATGTGGCGAGACAGTCTTGGAATTCCCCAACACCTGCTTACTACCTCATTCCTTCCTTGGCTCATTCTCCTTCTCTCTTTGGTGTCATTGGATGTCACAAGATTGCCAGGTCATGAGATTACCAGACTTCTGAGCTCTGGCTCCTACTGACAATACAATATGACAGGGTCCTGATGCTGGAGAAGCAAACAAGGGACAGGATCTGATCCTGGATGGCTCAGGAGCTTAGATTACAGTGAGATGAGCACTTAGGGAGTTCAGTTGGTGACGAGAAAGGAGGTGAGAGTGAGCAGTGCAGACCCAGGTGAGCAGGGTGCACAGAGGCATAGGAGGAAGTGGTCCTGGATGAAGCCAGACCTAGAATCTAAAGAACTTGGCATGGTGGGAAGCCTGCCAAAAGCAGAAGCCAGATTGTCACTGTTGGTGTGACCATGGCAAGGAAGGGGAATGAGAGACCCCCACAGGAATTCCTCATTCCACCCATCAGATGTTTTTGATTAGGCCAATTAAATGATGAGGCACATCAGGCCAGAATGGCTTATGCTTCCCAGTAGCTCGTAATGAAAACCATGAAAAATTGCTGTACTTTTTTGATTGTGATAATAGAACTCAATTAGTGAAATTCACATATCACTGGGACAATCCAGATTATTTTATTGAACTGGCTGGATTATTTCCCCCTAGTATACCAAAGACTGTGAAGCTTCTTTTTTGTATCCAGGACTTCATTTTCCTTGTCAAAGTCTTCTTTGTATTAGGACTAGTTCTTTTTTCACTGATTTAAAGGCAGAGAGAGGAGGGGGGGAAAGCACTTGTGAGGGCCCATTTACATATTTGTCAACACCTTAAAACTAGTAATAACGTAACTGTACTTCCCTAGGGAGAGTGTTTTGCTGTTTTTAAAGAAAGATAATATGTAATTCTTCAGTTCAATATTTGTGTCTCTTTAAAAATTACATTCCTTTTTGATGAAGTCTGTACCTACTTAGGATGTAAATTGGTAGACGTTTTTAAATCAAAGAAATAACTTGTTCCAGTTTTTAATAAAGAGACAGGGAATTATTCAGGTCTCACAAATAGAGTGTTTTAAACTTCGAAGGACTTTCCGTTTGGTCCACCCTCATCATTATACAGAAAAGGAACCAGAGGCCCTCAGAGGTGAAGCAATTTGCCTAAAATGACACAGTTAATTAGGGATTCAGCCAAAACCCAAATCCAGGACTTCTGGCTTTCAGTCCTGTGACCTTTCCACTGTTCCATGCTGCCTGCTGCTTTCAAAGAAAGAAAAGGGGTGGGGATAGAAGGAGAGGGGAGGGAACAAGGAGGGGGAAAGGAGAAAAGCAGAAAAGAAAGAGAGGAAAAATAAAAAATAAAAATAAAAAAAACAGCCACAAAGGAAAAATTGGAGAATAAAATTGGCATTGCTTCAATTCTTTTACCTCTTTAGGAGAGTGTAAAAATATCCCGATGTGCTTTAAAAGAAACATTTAAAAATATATCAGGATTTGTGAAAAAAAAAAGAAGAAGAAGAAGACCAGGAATATTTGTGATATGCTAATTAGAAAGTATCTCATTATGCGAGAAACAGGAAATTTGGCAGAGGGAGATGCTATTCAGAGTAACTTAAGGAAACTTCAAAGGTAGGACAAAAGAGTGTTCTTTTTATTTATTTGATAATGGGTGGCTGCCATCAAATTTCTGATAGGGTCTGACACCTTCATAATAAACCCTATAGAAACCGGGGGAATCTGTCAGACACATGGAAGGAAAAGCAAACAATTTCGTTTCCACCCGCATCTCCTCAGGAGTGAGACGGGGCCTTTCCCGGGGTACTTGCCTGCCAAACGTCTTCCTGTAGAAACTTGTCAATGCCACCCTTAGTCATTTGCAAAGGATCATATTTTGGCAGCCATGCTAATCACTCCAAGGTGACCCTCTGTTTGGAGAAACAAATCCTTTTCAGTTGTTATGGTACACTAATCCAACGATTAAAAGAAAAAAAAAATCAAAGCATATTTTCTCCTCACTACAGCTTTCTCCCCAGCTCTCTCCTAACTAGAAACTTCCAAAGTTTCTAAATGAAATGGAGAAAAACACCAGAAATGGGTCAGATTTCAAGTTAAGGAGCAGACAGTACCCCCTAGATCATAGAGGGAGCTCCCCTCACTCCTGAGGAGTCCAAAGAGCTCCCTTGGCCATGGCAGGCCCTCAGTCCTGCCTCCTTATGACACAGTGCCCTTTCTGCCCATTGTCTTTATTTGTACAAGAGCAGTGCTGGTGTGTTCCATGCAAAGGGGCAATCACCCGCGCCCCCACCACTGTGGTGTTGGTAGGTCTGGAAGAAAATGCAGGATCAAGGACATTCAGCCACTCCCAGCCCGTGACAGCCTATAGGTGGAGAATGGTATGGGGAAAGACCAGAACCCCCAAGCAGCAGTTCTGACTTTGGAAGTGACTTCTAGGAGAGTTCAGTAAACACACGAGCCAAACCAACTGGTTCGGGATCTCAGTTTTGCTTACCAGCTGTGTGACCACAAACAAAATACTTCTCTCTGAGGACCTCAGTTTCTTCCTCTGTAAAATGGGTCGTGGTGAGTCCTCGTAGGAGTGTTTTGAGGATACAGCATGGTGACACACATAAAACGCTGGGCAGATTATAGGACTCATGGTGGGGGCTCAAAAATAGTAATAATTATTATTTCTGTATTTATGATTATGTAAACATGAATTCACCAGCAACCATTTTACTTTAAATCAGGACTCCAAAGAGAGCCCAGATTAATCTACTGTAAGTGATTGCAAAGTGCACACACCCATGTAACCACTGACCAGGTAAAAGCTAAACATTACCAGTACAGGGACGCTTCCTCTCCCCTCCCCATAGGCAGCAGTTCCACTGCCTTCTTGCCAAAGGTAGCCATTGTTCCTGAACATCTAACACTCACCTGGTGGAGTTTCCTAGACTCCAGGCCCTAGACCACAGTGGACAAAGTAGGCAGGTTCTTGTCCCCATGGAGCTTACATTCTACAAGGAGCTGGACAAAAACCACCTATGCGAATAAGTTAAAATCAGATAAGGCTGGGTGTTGTGGCTGCTGGCTGGAGATCAGCCACTGGAAGAGGATGCTTCTGGGAGACTGGTGAACAGAGCCCCTTCTGAGGAAGAGGCAAGACTGGGTGCAAAGCAACCCACGAGGAGGAGGAATGGGACGTGCTGGGAGGATGAGCTGGGGTTGTGTTTGAAGCATGGGACTAAGGCCAGGGTGGCATGAGAACGTGGTTCTGTCATGACAGCTCGGATGGGCTTTGAGAACAAATGGAGTTTTGAGATCAACTGCAGTCAGCACTGTGAGAAAAAGTTTTGAGGAGATTGAGAAGAGGTGAGATTGCCTCGTCTCCACTTCCTTCCAACAGGGTCCTACTCAGGATATTGGATAACGTGTTTTCCTTTTGCACACAGGATTTAGTTGATCCTCTTGACCACCCTGTGGGGTCTCCTAGAAAGGGCTGGTTATTTCCTGTTAGAGGTGAGGCAGTTGAAACCACCAGCCCTTAAGCTTGCTGCCGGAACTCTTTTTAGCACCCCAGGGGGCACCCCCATCCTGGATCCTCGAAGCAGACATTTAGTTAGCATTTTCTGGTTCATAGCAGAGATTTGGAGTAGCTCTGATCCTCCTACCTAAGAAACCAATTAACTTCTTCAGGGCACAGGTAGTCTTGTGTCTTCCTAAAGGTTAGTTGTAGAATATCAGTGCTGTGGTTTGGATGTGGTTTTTCCCCCAAGGACTCATGTGCTGGAAGCTTGGTCCTCAGTGTGGTGATGTCAGGAGGTAGTTGGAACCTTTAAGAGGTGGGGCTTAGTGCAAGGTATTTAGGTCACTGAGGGTGCTACTCTCAGAAGGATGGTTGCTGGTTTGGTGGATTACCTTAGTTGTTCTTGTGAGAGTGAGTTATTAATAAATGAGCATGACTAGCCCCTCTCCACTCCCTGACTTACTACCTTATTGTGTGATTTCTCCATTTAACACACGCTCCTGACATGATGCCCTCCACCATGATGTGATATAGTTGGGGCTCTTGCCATGCTGTTTGGGCTTTAGCCTCCCAAAGCCGAGAGCTTAATAAATCTCTTTCCTGCACAAATTGCTCAGGTATTTTATGATAGCAATGAAAAAAATGGACTAATATAATTAATCACATATACTACTTATGAAAAAAGGAATCCCAGGTCAAATACACATGAACATGGTACATGGTGCCCCTCACCAACCCCAGAGAGTCTCAGTGTAAAATGTTAGAAAGGTTCTGAGAAACTCTGCAGGGAAGATATATCTTAACCTTTTTATTTTCCACTCCATGTTATAGAACCCCCTTTTATAAGCAACATCCATTGACATCTCAAGGAATTCAAGTTCTGGAAATGCCATTTGGAAAGCACCAGCCCAGAGCACTGCTATATAGTGTTTATTAAATGGTCTCTTGAAAGAGTTCAAGTATTTTCTGAGCCTGAAACTCTTCTCTGTGTGAAAGGATTAGAAACAACATTTGTAAAGTACTTCCATATGTTTAGAATGAAGAACCTGGATGAATGGAGATTCAGAGTGTTGAAAATCATAAACCCACTTCTGTTTTGAGCACTAATGTTAATTACTTTGCCCTCTGAACCCATGGTATTTCCATTAGTAGTGTGCAGTGATTTGCTCATGCCTCTGGATCCTACGATCTCAAAGTAAGAGCCAGTCTTATCCGGTTTAAAAGATAAATGTTCTAAATCATGCATGGCTTTGAATTTGGATTATTATCTACAAAGATATATTCATGTAGAAAAGAGCCCCTGTGGTCACGTGTGGGCATCTGTACCTGTTTCCATACAGATGGCTCCTCTTTTAATTTTTTTTCTTGCTCTTACCGGAGGGATTTGGACAATAATATCTGAACCTGCAGGAAATGTTTTTGATAGGTGCTCACAGAAGCCCCACTGAACTCTGGTGATGTGCAAAAGTTGCCTGATCCACTTCTAACTTCAACTCTGTTGTTTCTCACAGAATTTTCCCATCTCTAAACACCTTTTTCTTTCTCTGTTTCCCGGCTCCAGCTGCGTTGTCTTCATTTGGTTAACTTTGTGGGTCTACACTTTTAAAAATGTGAGTGTTGCTTTATTTTAATAGTTTATGTTGCCTGGAGTTCTGCATTTTTCAGTTAGGTTTTCAAAACAAAACATTTAGAAATATGAGAAGACACAGAGGTAAACAGGGTCTTTGCTGCAGGACTTCTCAGTGCCTTTAGGATTCTAATGTGTATCCAGAAGGGGCATAGAAGAGTTAGTAAACACCTGTCTCATCCTGTAGCAACTTGTAGAAATGTTGTTCTGCAAATCTCACTTTAGCTAATGCTGTTGCAGGATCAGATCCAAGTCTGTCAACCTGAGTTTTCCTTAACTACTCTTCTAACTTCATATCCCAATTACCTCTTAGATGATCTGTCCCAGCAAAACTGATTGATTTATAATCCTCCTAAAAACTCTGCATTTCCCCACCATGAATCTCCTCTTATGATATTTTCTCATTCTTTCTCAACAAGCTTGGTATGCATTTCTTTCCTCTGCACTTGGATGAAAAGATCACAGTTCTTCAAATCCCAGTGCACCTGGAAGACTTTCCTGACCACCCCAATCCCCCTCTTAGAGTGGTTTACCTGTTCCACACCTTTAGCTAGTACTATGAACACTTTGCCTTTTGGTTTATCACACATATGCTGTCTCTGCTCCTTTAAGCTAAAACATGTGCATGCATATGTGTGTGTGTGTGTGTGTATGTGTGTGTGTGCACGCACATATGTGCGTGTGCATGTGGGTGATCCCTAATTGAGCTTTGCAGACAGTGGAAACTCCATTGAATGAAAAGGACCGTTGATATTTCATTTTGAAGACGGATGATTTATCTCTCTCTTCCTGGATAGGAGGTTCGAAAGTGACTGTGGTGGCGAGATTGTGAGTTTACCTACTTTGTAGTCCACCAGGGGGACAGAGGGTACAGAAAAGGAATGAACGATTGCTGTAAAACAATTGCCACAAACAAACATATGAAGCACTTACAGGGTGCCCTGCTCTGTGAATAAAAAGCACTTTTATTCTCCCTAAATGAACTTACAGTCTGTTTGGGGAGATAAATATTACAATGCAGGTTAATAAAAGGCCATGCTAGCAGTGTCAAAGACAGTTCTAGAAATAGAGAAAGGAGGCTGGCTAATTTAAGGCGCAGAGGGCTGTGGGAAGGTAGATAGAAGGAATTTAAAGGATGTAAAGAAAGACCCACCAAAGAGAAGACAGTGATTTAGGCTAAAAGAACAAGATGGAATTAGGAGCTTGAAACGGGGAGAGGAGATAAAGGAGGTTGCAAGCCGAGGAAAGAACTGGCATGCGCCAAGACCAGAGGCCAAGAAAACCCTGACGTGTCGGCTGCATGGGGAAGCTGTGGAGACAAAGGAAGAACTTTACTTGGGGGTCATGTTCAAGGTGAGCCTCAAGAGGCCATTCAAGCAAAAGTTTAAGCTGCTGAGTGATGGGTAAATTTATGCAGTAGGAAAAACGGAAGAGGAGTAAAAGCAAGGTTCTCTGAGGTTGTCCTGGATCCATTGCTCCTGGGTGTTCCCAGCAGACCTGGGCAGGAGGAGGAGAGGAAACGTTGCCCCTCACTGGTGGTGACAGAACTGGTGACCCTTGTCTTTCCAAGTGCATTTCGCTTCCTTATGAAATAGACAATGCAGGTGCCTTAAGCTCTTGTTGTGATCACAGCTTGGCATGCTCTCAGGACAAATGCTCAGTTCATCTCAAGAAAATAAACTACCCCTGAGCCTGGTCTTCACTTGCCTGGAAACGTGAGTGCTGATTTTCCAAGTGGCTTTTTTCTCCAGATTTCTCTAACTGGAGCCTCGAGGTATCCTATTATGGAGTGAGGAAAGAATGTTTTCCACAGAAAACTTGTCCCAACACCATGAAGATCCTGTTTCTCCCAGTGTTAGGTGGTGGTGGGTGGAGGGGCAGTCTTCAGAGCTTCAGGGCATTGGATTTAAGAGCCATCTGCTTTAATCAGGCATTTTGCCTGATTTATGAAGAAGACAGGGAAAGGGTGGGCATATTCTACACTGTTCTCCTAATGAGATCAGCAGCGTTGTGCAAGTGCCAGAGGCCCAGGCACTGAGGTGTTTGTTACTTGATGTCATTGTTGTTTTTTCTTTAATTGCTCTTCAGCTTAAAGTTTCAAAGCCCTTTATTAGGGTTCCTTTGAAAACTTCAGCAATTTGTATTTTTATAACTTCCAGACTTTGATTTTCTTTAATATTTATTTTTTAGTTGTAGTTGGACACAATACCTTTATTTTATTTATTTATTTTTTATGTGGTGCTGAGGATCGAACCCAGAACCTCGCACGTGCTAGGCAAGTGCTCAACCACTGAGGCACAACTCCAACCCAGACTTTCATTTTTTAACAAAAAAATTACTAGATATATTTTACACTGCTTCTTTTTAAATATGTTTTTAGTTGTAGATGGACAATACCTTTATTTTATTTTTATGTGGTGCTGAGGATCGAACCCAGTACCTTCCACATGCAAGGCAAGTACTCTACTACTGAGCTACAATCCCAGTCCCACTGTATCTTTATGTATATACTGCCTCCCAGCTAATAAAAATAGTTTGTAGTACCTCCTGTATTCTAGGAATTGTACTATATGCCAGACATATGAAAATTCATTTCATTCTCCTAGTAACCCACAGAAGTAGATCCTGATTTTATTATCACCATGGAATCAGTTTGGAAGCTGAAGTAGTGAGTGGTACAAGTTGGATATCCCTTATCTGAAATGCTTGGGACCAGAAATGTTTCAGATTTCAGATTTTGGAATATTCGCAAATACAAATGAGACATCTTGGGCATGGGCTCACGTCTAAACATGAAAATCCGTTCATGTTTCATATACACCATATCACATAGCCTGGAGATGATCTTCTGCAGTACTTTTGGTGCACCTGTGTTTTGTCACATGAGGTCAGATGTGGGATTTGCCACTTGTGTCATCATGGAAGTCCAGTTTCATATGTTGGAGCATTTTGCCTCTGCAACAAGATGGTATTTATGAGCACACCTGGTAGGGATACCTCTGGTGTAACCAGGTCCTCAGGGACCTTGCTGATGGTCTTCCAGGTCTTGTTAGTTGTCACTAGATAGAAGCAGTCATGTAGTAGCATCAAACCTGTAGGTACCCTGCTGTTGGGCTTCCAGGCCCCATTCAGTGTCCCAAGGTGGAAGCTGCCCCAACTAAAGATGGCAAAGGTGGCAGCACAGGTAACCCAAGATGGCAGCAGCGGTGTCCCAAGATGGAAGCGACTCCTTTCAGAGATGGGGATGGAAGGGCGGGCCCTGTGATGGCATTGGGTGGCCTGTGCTGTGACGCAGCGCTGTGGGGTGTGGTGCTGCAACAGGCAGCTGCCTCCAGGCCCTGTCTGTTGTCCTGTGGTGGAGGGTACCACATGGGAAGGTCTATGGCAGTGGCTGCAGTGTCCCAAATGGAGGCAATCTGGGCGGAGACACATGCTGGTAGATGGGAATCTGCAGTGTGGTTGGGTGGTTTCTCTCTGCGGGGGTGCGGTTGGGTGGTCTCTATGCTGGCGAAAAGTTGGAGCATTTTGGATTTTGGATTTTTAGATTAGGGATGTTCAGTAGTACCAGGAAAGGTACACCTGAGATTGGAATCCAGGTGCCCTCGGTTTGCAGTGCATACACACACTCCATTATATTACTTTTTCTCAGGTAATTTTTGCATTTGCTGCATGTAGAAAAATGTTATCCATGCCATTTTTCTAAAAAATAAAATTCTATACTTTAATGTGCTAGATAGGAATCATGCATTTCCTACTAAGTTTATCCCTTTCCTTTCTAGAAGTTCTTGTGGAAAATACAAATGATTAAAAATCTGCAAGGCAGGCTTGCTTTTTAGGAGGTGGTTGTACATGTGGAGTGGCTTGAAGGTCACAAAGGCGTTTCAATGTTAGCATTGGTTTAGATGAGTCGGGTGGTCTTATATAAGTTACTCACTTCATGAGTCTCTATGTAAAAAATTATTTCAGCATTAAAGTTCCTTGATGCTAACACAAAACAGTGGAAAAGAAAGAGTTTTAAATATTTCTGGCAGAGTGCAGAATCTGGGCTGGTTCCTTTTAGGATGACCAAGTCTTAGAACTTTGCTGGAAGGTGTGGAACTAGGAAAAGCAGGGACAGAGGGGACTCCCAAAGAAATGTAACCTTCAGATAAGATTCAGCTTGTATTCTTGTTATTTTTTCCTACCTTTCTTTCTGGCATGTCATTTTCATAGAATTATGCTTTCCCCCCAGATTATAAATTACTACCGTTTGGAATTTTATCACTGTTTCCTGTTAGCACAAGCATAATCATCACCAACAGAAGGAATAAAGGTTAAGAGGGGTTTGCATTTTCTTCAGTTCTTAGTTTTGTTGTGAATCAAATTTAACTTAAACCCAACACCTTGGGCTGGGGATGTGGCTCAAGCAGTAGCGCGCTTGCCTGGCATACGTGTGGCCCGGGTTTGATCCTCAGCACCACATACACACAAAGATGTTGTGTCTGCCAAAAACTAAAAAAAAATAAATGTTGAAAGTTCTCTCTCCCCCCCCCCACTCTCTCTTAAAAAATAATAAAATAAAACCATACACCTTGACAAAAAATCGACCTTC